>NC_047069.1:2497492-2745723 GCF_902459465.1 Asterias rubens | reverse complement strand
ACATCGAAAAGGGATGGCACATCATTGGTTATTGGTGTAATTGATGTTTTAAAACTTATATTAATTCAAATTGTTTTTTTTAATATAATATATTTTAACCCCAAAAAACCGATGTGTGTTAGCACAGGCAAGACACTTGTAAGACACTGCTTAAGAATTTAAAAGGTTGTGGGATCGATTCCTACGCAAGTAATATGCCTGTTATTTTCTTCTTACAGAGCTTCGGGTAAGCACAGGGCTTATCATACTTGCTGCATAAATATATAGGATTCAACCTGCCTCTAGCTATCTCAGTGCTCTTATCTCAGTGGTCTAGTTGGTAAGACACTGCTTTAGATTTGAAAAGGTTCTGGGTTCTAATCCCACCCAAGTAATATGCCTGTGATTTTTTCACAGAACTCAGGAAAGCATATACAATGCCAACACACATCGGTGTACATGTATATGGGTGAATTAAAACAAACATTATGTTATAGTATGTTAAGAATTCTCAAAATATAGGCCTTAATCAGTCAACACCAAGACTAGGGTTAAATTTTAGATGGGTATAAAGGGGTGCACAATGCCCTGGTTTGGGAATGGAACATCACATAAGATCAGCAAATTTGCTAGTTAAGGATATCTATAAATATTACAGCATTGTGCTACAGACCTGTATGCTTTGTTTTGGAAAGGGCAAGGGGCACTAAGGCATTTTCTCCTTGGTAGAGGGCACCCTACAAGGAAATTTGTACTGGAGCATTTCAAGGGCACCAAGACAATGACCAGGGGCATGGAGGCAATCGCCTTTGTTGTCTCCCTGAAGTAGCAGGCCTGATGCTATCAATGCAAAACAAACTTGATCATCAGCTGTCTTAAATTTACATCTATTTGTCAATCAACTTTATTCTAATGACCAATCACTGCTTTTATAATATCATTTTGTCCTTTATAAAGTCAACTGTGGATCGATGGGTGTTTGAATTTGAACAATCTACAAATTTTCTCTTTGACCCAATTCCCCCGATTGTGCCTTTTTTGTAGTCAATGTTCCTGTTTGTTACACAATACACTGTGCACTTTAGGCAATGAGGCCTTTACAGTCTTACCATAACTTGTATGTCCAATTTGATTCCCAAAAGCTAGGGTGAGTGCTGCAGACAGTAGCTGCATGTGGTGTACATGGGATCAACACTCAAAACTTAATACTCAACACTCAATACTCATTATTAAATACTCACTGCTTCACTGCTACTGTAATATCAGAGGTGTCTGCATCATCAACTTTGGTTGAGATAGTTAGGATCCTGTTGCTGCAGTGGCCTTCTCAGCTACAGTAGTTTTCTGAGCAATGGCTGAGGAGTACTTTGGGGGTCCATGGTACGCCTTCACTGCTACTGTAATATCAGAGGTGTCTGCATCATTGACCTCAGTTGAGATTGTTGAGATTTCAAATCCAATTCCAGCAGCACAAACTCAGTTATTGGTTGATGGATGAATAGCTTCAACCACATTCCAGTTAGAGACTCAAACCCTGGTGCTCTCCTCTCACTTAAACTGCAGCAATAATCTCAGCCATCTCGTTGGACGTCTGGCCGGAGTTGCAACCAATGAGTACCCCTGGCACCACAGTCCACAGCCTGCTTGGTTCCCTGATGACCATACTTAGTGTGGTGATTTATCTCATTCTTGATACTATCAGTTTCTCTGTCAACCTGTGAAAATAGAGAAGCATTTATATTAATATTAATATTAAAGTCTTACATAGCGCACGTATCTACCAACAAGGCGCTTGTTATATACGTTTTAAGAGAAAGATAGGTTTTGAAGTTATGAATTCTGAGACCCAATTATGTAGCACATTATAAGGGTTTACAAGGTGCTGCACGGCATACAGCAGCCACAGCCATGAACACCGGGGTGAACCCTGTCTCTTTTTGACAAGTGCACTGAGTTCTTTTACTTGATGTTAAACAACACACTAAACCAATGGCATGACCTCCCATCTGAAGGACGAAGCAATGGTTTAATGACTTGCTTGAGGACACTAGTGTTACGACAGGGACTCGAACCCACACTCTGTTGATCAGAAACAACAGAGTTTGAATTCGGTGCTCTTAAACCTTCGGCCATGACACCTCCATGGACTAAAAGCTAGCTCAAAAATTAAAAATTTCAAAAGATTCAACTTTGTACCTTAATAGAAAAGACGATAGTTTTAATTTAAAAGTTTTGTGTATTCATTCTTGTTGTGATAAGAAAACAAGTATGACATTAAGTAGGATTTGCAAATTTGCATAGTGGAAACACAATATAGTGAATGGTTTGCAGTAATACCATGTAATGATAATATCTAAATTAACAAACTGGTCAAAACTTTGAGTTGAAACCACAGGTTCTTTTCAGAACCACCCCAACTTATTTAAAGATTATCATTACATGGTGTTATTGCAAACCTTTACTATCTCAGTATGACATTGCAACTGTCACAAGATCGTACCGCATTATATGACCTTGTCTCAACGATGCAATAAATTCATAGTTATTGTGTATTCTTTTCTACAGAAATGAACTTTGTTTTCCACAAAATGAGCAATAATTTTGGATGTATTTACCTCATCAATTGTGCGATGCAGCTTTGTCTCCACAACACCAAATTGTTATATACTTCATCATCAGTCCGGTAGTTCACATCCTTCTTCTTGCTGATGGTATGATGCATTGACATTAACTGTTGGGGGTCAAGAAGTTTGGGAATGAGGTTAGACTAGAAGACTAGAATGATAAGTTGGTTCAATATAGTTTGACAACAAGAATCAAAAACAGGGACAGATTGTGATACAAGCGTGAACAGCGAAGAACAAAAGAGGTCCACATAATGTATAGCATTGCAGCTACACGGACTTTCAAATGTCAACACAGTCATTTTTACAATGTTGAAGAATATGATTTTTCTTAAATTAGAACAAAGCGACATCCAATGAGTGTGTGCACCATAAAGTTAAGACCAAATGCCACCTTTTGTTACATAAATAATTATCATTATCCACAGTTAACCAATACGATTCAAACTTGCTTCTTGTCACTGGGTGAGCTCATTGGCCTAGCAATTAAGATCTACTATAGAATGAGGAAGGAGGACTACCATCTCAACTGCCTCAGTATTTCAATATGATTCAAACTTGCTCCTTGTCACAGGTTGAGCTCATTGGCCTAGCTGTTAAGATCTACTCTAGAATGAGGAAGTTGGACTACCATCTCAACTGCCTCCGTATTTCAATATGATTCAAACTTGCTCCTTGTCACAGGGTGAGCTCATTGGCCTAGCAGTTAAGATCTACTCTAGAATGAGGAAGGTGGACTACCATCTCAACTGCCTCAGTATTTCGATATGATTCAAACTTGCTCCTTGTCACAGGGTGAGTTCATTGGCTTAGCAGTTAATATCTACTCTAGTATGAGGAAGGTGGACTACCATCTCAACTGCCTCACTATTTTAATATGATTTAAACTTGCTTCTTGTCACTGGGTGAGCTGATTGGCCTAGCAGTTAAGATCTAGCAGTTAAGATCTATGCTTAAAGAATATTAGTAAGCAACACTCTCAGCAGCAGAATGTTATTTGACAGTGGATTTTTCTGCACTCCTATTTATGACTCTAAGACACACCACATGGTTCCTCTCATCTCATACCTGATTACTTTGGTTTAGTTCATGCTCCAGCAGTGACATCATCTGCTTCAGCTTTAGACTCCCACACTCCTCATCCTCAAGACACTGAACTAGACTTGAGTTCTCCCTCTGTAAAGAACAAAGATGAGAAAGAGGGTAGATGATGAGAAAGTGAAATCCAGTAGAATTCCAACCATTGATGATCCTTACACCATGTTCAGAATCTCATTCATGAGGACCATCTTCTGTCTGAGGTTTATTTGACTCTCCACAGGACTCTGAAAGCAGTGAGTATACAGCCCATATCACACATCAATGAGAGGGTCAAACTTAAATAAAATTATTTATTATCCCAGCCAGGCTATCATGGGCAGTGCTGTATTGATACTTCTCATCACTAACCCTAGGAAGGGATGAGCTTAAAACATCGCTGATTGGCTACATTTGAATTGGTTCAAATTTCAAATTTTAGTTCGATCTGATAAATAGTTTTTGCACTACGGCACATTTGATTTCGGTCAAAATGCGCACACCATCGCTGATATTCGGTTAACACTTGGTCAAATTGGTTAAATTGGCACCACTAGAAAGAAAATTGCATAAACTTTCCAAATCTGCCATTACTTTCTCTGTGTAGAAAATATCTAAAGTCATAATTTCCAATGGTGTTTGTACTTTTCAACAAGACAACAAATATAAGTAGGTAACTATTCTGATTTGAAAACTTGATTTGTTTTATTTCAGAAAAGATTTGAGCTTCTTCAAGATCCATTAAAGCCATTGGACCCTTTCGGTACAGAAAAAAAAAAACAGTTCACAGATTTACAAATAATTTACAGGGTTTACAGAACGTAATGGTGAAAGACTTCTCTTGAAATATTATTCCATGAAATGCTTTACTTTTTTAGAAAACATTAAAACAATATCAATTCTCGTTAGCGAGAATTACGGATTTATTTTAAACACATGTCATGACACAGCGAACACCATCGCTGATAACGCGAAACGCGCGAAAACAAGAGTGGGTTTTCCCGTTATTTTCTCCCAACTCCGATGACCGGTTGAACCTAAATTTTCACAGGTTTGTTATTTTATCTATAGGTTGTGATACACGCAGTGTGGGACTTGGACAATACTGTTTACCGAAAGTGTATAATGGCTTTAAGTAACTTCAATTATTCCTAAAAAAAATTAAGTTCAGGAAATATCTCTCAGCTCAGAGCAGTTTGTACGAGACAGTCAAAGTGTTTGAGGGAGAGAGAAAATGGAATAAATCTTCACTTGACAGAAACAATAATAGAGTAAGAATCATCTCCAGATTTATTGACAATGTCAAAAGTTGAATATACTTTGCTTTAGAGATAGAGTAGCATTAATCCAAGCAACTTGTCATGAGCAATAATCCACTGCAGTGTCTTAATATACAGATCAAACTTACTCAAACAAACTCAAACTAAACTACTTTTTGTATGCACTATCAACAGCGTTAACCAGTCTTGATTATCAAGTAAAATGTACTCCCAATATGGGTCAAAAAGCAAACTCATACAGTAAGTCTTAAAGGCAGTGGACACTATTGGTAATTACTCAAAATAATTATTAGCATAAAACCTTTCTTTGTGACAAGTAATGGGGAGAGATTGATGATATAAAACAAAGTGAGAAATGGCTCCCTCTGAAGTGCCATAGTTTTTTGAGAAAGACCAATTTTCCACGAATTTGATTTCGAGACCTCAAGTTTAGAACTTGAGGTCTCAAAATCAACCATCTAAACGCACACAACTTCGCGTGACTAGGTTTTTTTTTTTTTTCATTGTTATCTCACAACTTCTATGACCGATTGAGCTCAAATTTTCACAGGTTAGTTATTTTCTGCATATGTTGAGATACACCAACTGTGAAGGCTAGTCTTTGACAATTACCAATAGTGTCCACTGCCTTTCAAATCATTTTTGATCATAAAACATACCTGTCTCTTAAAGGGAAGATACACGTTTGGTAATTACTCAAAACAAATATTAACTTAAAAACTGACTTGGTAACGTGCATTGGAGAGCAGTTGATAGTATAAAACATTGTGGAAAACGACTCCCTCTGAGGTAACGTAGTTTTTGAGAAAGAGGTACTTTCTCACTTAAAAAATAAAAGACTTCTAGCTAAAAGTCTTTTATTCCTGTCTGAAAGCACACAAATTTGTCTAACAGGGGTGTTTTTTGTTTCATAATTTTCTCGCAACTTCGATGACCGATTGAGCCCAAATTTTCAGAGGCTTGTTATTTTATGCCTATGTTGGGATACACCAAGTGAGAAGACTGGTCTTTGACAATAACCAAACGTGTACCTTCCCTTTAACATAAAATCAAATCCAGATAATTGGAAGTATCAGCAATACAACTACTTCTAATAGCTTTATAACACAATAGCTTTATAACACAATCTTGATTATACATTGAAACTAAAGTTAACTTCAAACTTTTCTATAATGAAAATCATGAATTATGTAGCACCTTATAAAGGATTACAAGGTGCTACGGTGCATAAAAGCAGCCACAGTCAGGAACACCGGGGTACACCCCTTCTCGTTTTGATAAGTGCACTGGGTTCTTTTACATGCGAACACAACACATGGGACCAACGGCTTTACGTCCCATCCGAAAAATGAAGCAATGGTTAAGTGTCTTGGTTAAGGGCACAAGTGTCACGACTGGGGGATTCGAACCCACACTCTGCTGATCAGAAACACCAGAGTTTGAATTCTTTGCTCTTAACCACTTGGCCAAGACACTTCTACAGAAAACATACTTGATTATACAATGAAACTAAAGTTACCCCTTTATTTTAGGTAAATACCAAACTCCTATAATTGATGTATAAAGTGTTTGTATTTTATATGACTTGATTATAATGTACACCTGTTCCTTAAAGGCACTGGACACGTTTTGTAAAATGTTAAAGACCAGTATTCTCACTTGGTGTATCCCAACACATGCATAACATAACAGACCTGTGGAAATTTGGGCTTAACTGGTCATCGAATTTGCAAGAGAATAAAGAAAGAAAATGCACCCTTGTTGCAACACTTTGCATACTTTCAGATGCGTAAAAAAATGCTTTAGACCTGAAGTAGTTCAGTATTTTAGAGAGAAAAAATACCTCTTTCTCTAAAACCTTGTTACTTCAGAGGGATCTGTTACCCACAAGGTTTTGTACAATCAACAGCTCTCCATTGCTCGTTACCAAGTAAGTTTTTATGCCAACAATTCTTTTGAGTAATTGCTAAAAGTGTCCAGTGCAATTAACATAAAAGCAAATCAAGATAGTTGGAACTTGGAAGTAATAAAATTGCTTCCACTATTAACTACAGAAAACTATCTTGATTATACAATGAAACTAAAGTAAACTCCTTTCATAGGTTAACATCAAACTCATATGCATGTATGATGTATGTAGTATTTATTTTTATATGACTTGATCATAATGTACACATGTTTCTTAAGATCAAAGCAATAATAGTTAATTGGAAGAATCATTAATAATAATAATATCAAAGTCTTATATAGCGCACAAATCTACCAAACAAGGTACTCAAGGCGCTGAGTTTATACAAACTTTCAGAAAGATAGGTTGTAACAGTGATGAATTCTGAGAACCAACTAGTTAGCACCTTATAAGGGTCTATACGAGGTACTACGGCAGCCACAACCAGGAACACCGGGGCGAACCCCTTCTCTTTTTGATTAGTGCACTGGGTTCTTTTGCATGCATTACACAACACATGGGACCAATGACTTTTACGTCCCATCCGAAGGACGAAGCAATGGTTAAAGGAACACGTTGCCTTGGATCGGTCAAGTTGGTCTTTGAAAAGCGTTTGTAACCGTTTGTTATAAAATGCATATGGTCAGAAAGATGATTTAAAAGTAGAATACAATGATCCACACAAATTTGCCTCAAAATTGCGTGGTTTTCCTGTTACTTTGCGAACTAACACGGTCGGCCAATTATGGGAGTCAAAAATTTGACTCCCATCATGCCCATAAATGGCCGACGTTGTTAGTCGACAAGGTAAATGGAAAACCACGCAATTTCGAGTGATACTTGTGTGGATCATTATATTCTACTATTAAATTATCTTTCTAATCATATGCATTTTATAAAAAAAACGGTTACAAATGCTTTTCAAAGACCAACTCGACCGATCCAAGGCAACGTGTTCCTTTAATTGTCTTGCTTAAGGTCACAGGTGTCGCGGCTGGGGATTCGAAACCACACTCTGCTGGTCAGAAACACCAGAGTCTGAATTCGGTGCTCTTAACCGCTCGGCAGTTAAGTTCAATTGTCAAATGAAGATATAGGAATACAACAATTTACATTTTTAGTAATTACCAATAGTGTCCAGTACATAAAAACATATAAACACAGATCAAACCTAGTTTGAAACATTAACTAAACTACTGTTTTAGAACTAACTACAGATAAACAATCTTAGTCCAGTAAAATTAACTCCCAATAAATGTCAAACAGAAAAACATTATATTTATCTTTAAATCACTTTACACATGTTCCTTAACATCAAAGCAAATTCAGAAAGTTTAACACATCAGTCCAAACTTCTTTTTACTAACTACAGAAAAAAAATCTTGATTATAGAAAATAGACTGAACTTCCTTCATTGGTTAATACCAAACAAATGTTTATATTGATATGATTTGATCATAATGTACACTTGTTTCTTAACATCAAAGCAATCACAGTCAATTGGAAGAATCATTTATAATAACAAGTTCAATTGTCAAATGAAGATATAGGAATACAACAATCTACATAGACCATTATAAAGTTATGTCATCAGAAGTTTCAATCAATTCTGTGATCAATGGTGTTTATTGATTCAGAGTCAAATATTTCTAGTTCAACTTTTTCCACACCATTAATTGTGTCTACAAGAGCAAACCTACTTCACAGTTGCCATGTACTCTAAAATCTCCTAACTCAGAACTGACCCTGACTCTAGATCCAATTAGACCTGACCAATGTTTGGATCAATCTGAGTCACATTCAGGGTCATCCAGGAGTATTAAGATTGCTTAGTATAAAGCCATCCAGCTTACCAGGCAAGTTGGAGGAACTCCATGATTACTCATCCTCACTCTAGATCCAATTATACCTGACCCATGTTTGGATCAATCTGACCCACATTCAGGGTCATCCAGGAGTATCTAGAGTGCTTAGTATGAAGCCATCCAGCTAAGCAGGCAAGTCGGGGAACTCTATATTTACTCATCCTGACTCTAGATTCAATTAGACCTGTCCCATGTTTGGATCAATCTGACCCACATTCAGGGTCATCCAGGAGTATCTAGAGTGCTTAGTATAAAGCCATCCAGCTTAGCAGGCAAGTTGGGGAACTCTATATTTACTCATCCTGACTCTAGATTCAATTAGACCTGTCCCATGTTTGGATCAATCTGACCCACATTCAGGGTCATCCAGGAGTATTAAGAGTGCTTAGTATAAAGCCATCCAGCTTACCAGGGAAGTTGGAGGAACTCTATAATTTACTCATCCTGACTCTAGATCCAATTAGACCTGACTCATGTTTGGATCAATCTGACCCACATTCAGGGTCATCCAGGAGTATTTAGAGTGCTTAGTATAAAGCCATCCAGCTTAGCAAGCAAGTTGGGGGAACTCCGTATTTACTCATTCTCAGATTGTAGTGTCAGTAAGTTGGTCAACAACTACATACAAGTAGGATTTCAAACTTTGTATATCAGAGCAACAATCAAGTTCAGTTTAATGAACTTAAAATATCTGTCTAGTCATAAATTACACAAGAGCCGACTAGCAACAGGTTAGAAACAATGTAAAATGTGTTTTCAGTTGATGTCTGTTGCAAAGTCTTTCTGGTAATTGTTTAAAAATTGGTATCAGAGTTGACCTTTCAATGCTCCTCATTATTTTGGCTGATCTGCAATTTGTTTGCTTACTATTATATTCACCAACAAATACTACAAACGTATTACATTAGAATACAATACAATTAGGCCATAGAGCATTATAAGAACATAACAATAAACAAAGTAAACCATTGTTCCTTTGCAAGTCAACCATGATGTTTATAAAATGAATTCTGCTCAACTAACACAGCATGTTATATTTCTGATTACAAATCAATGAAGTAGACTTTGTCAATCTTGAATAGACAATTTCTACCGTCACAATTGTATGATCCCTGTGTGGAACATTTTGTTGGAATTTTTAATACATAATAACGAAATCATATAAAATCCTGAAGTTCAGATTGGTTAGACAGTAGAGAAAGATAATGGATAACAAGGTAAAACAGTTGTTCTTTTACAAATCAACGTTGATAGTATGAAAACAAATTCTACTCAACTAACAGAGATGTTATTTTCTGATTACAAGTCATTAAAGTATACATGGTCAATCTTGAATGGGACAGGAACAACAATAAAGGGAGCACTCTTCTACCGTTACATTAACACTTTTTCAGAGTAGTTGTAAATCTTTTCAGAACCTCAAACAACCCATAAATGTTGGAATGGACATGCAGGCTTATACTGAACAGTGTTGAATTACTCTCCAATATCATAAAAAAATGGCAGGGCAAAGGCTGGTAACATTTCTCATGGAAGAACCTGAGGGTGGTTTAGGGAGAAAAAAACTGTAACTGAATCAACTAAAATTCTTCCCAGTGAAAGCCTGCATGTCCATTCACATGTCAAAACATTTGTTGGTGTTTTAAGAAAAGTTAATTCAACACTACTAAGAGTTCACTATGTTAAGGTTTGAATTAAACAATTGTGGATGTTTAACTGATATTATTGATCAATTAAACTAAATGTGAGTTTCCAATTTAAACTGATAAGATGTTTGTTTGATTAAAGAATGAATAACACACTACTTTTTTAATTCTTGATTGATTTTTATTGAGCTGTATGGACACTCTGTGGTCATTACATGTCAATGTACATGTTGTACTTGTAGCATTTATTTCTCTTACCAGTATCATCATAATCAGATAACATTACACCTTGTTATAAATCTTCACTGATTCCGTAGTCTGCCACTGCAAGCTGCTGACCATCTGATGTCAATGAGATTCCACGTGGGTAGTACAGACCCTTAGCAATACAGCTGAGAAATCTACCCTGAGTGTCATACTGATGAATATGACCAGTGTTGTAATCCTCATTTTGCACTGCAATGTAGATAGCTGAGCTGTCACAGCATACACCTGTGCAGTATTTCAACTGGTTGACTATTGATCTTTGGATTGATGCTAACAAGTGTACCACCATCAACTCCAACAATGTCTACTTGTTGTTGAGTGCCCCCACTGACTACAACTCTGTCCTTGCTGTCAATGGCCAAGTAGTAAGGTTTAGTCTGAACTGTAACAGTGTCTATCAGTGAACCATCACTGGATCTGTGTTTAGTTATAACTGACCTCCCAACATCCCCGACCATGATTGTATCCTTTATGACTGCTACACTGAAGAGGCCTACTGATGTCTTGCCCACTTCACTATGAGGCACTGTGTGGAATTCAAACATCTTGTTGCCATTCCTATTGTACATCTTGACAGAGTTGGTCTGATCTACAATCACTAACTGATTCTTGAATGCAGCAACAGACACTGGACCTGAAAAACAAATTAATAAATGGAGAGGAGTAAATACAATGACAATTAATTTGGAAATTACTTTCAATCTGTTTAATTTGATGATTGTGAAAAATGCAAAAGATATGTTTGCTTTATTAAATTTTGTCCTATATTAGAAAAGTCAGTATTACTTTGCTAATAACTCACAAAGCACATACGTGCAACTTTGAAATACAGTAGGACAATAAACAGTAATCTGTTCATACTAGCAAGGTGACTACTATCAAGAGAACTTTGGTTAACTCCTTTTTAATTGCATTACTTGTTGTTATTTATCCTTTCATTTAGAAATAGAAACTTCTTTATTGATGGTGTTGAATAGAAGAATGTAAATATTCAGAATGACAGTAGATAGAGTGGATTCAGTGATCATGTAGAAAGTATGTATAACAACAGCACTAGAGCCTGCAAGGTCATTTAATCAATCTCAATTATGATCTGATTTAAAATAAAATAAATTAACCAAGGCAACACCTGGAGGAGTGAACAAATTTCCTGAGATATTACAATTGTTTGAATACAAAATAAAAAACAAACAATTAAAACCTATGTGGGGGACAAATGCCAGCATGACAATGACCAAAGGGGCCTTGCAACCAAACAGGTCTCTCACGGCAGGTTTTAATGATTGATCTGAGTTGATAAGTTTGTTTAAACTTTCTCAGATTTGACTGCAGTTTTGGAAGAGTAATGACTTAATTTCACGAAATACTGTTCTACTGACAACTACACAACTGCAGTTTTTAAAACTGTTTGAACTGAGAGTTATAGCATTAATACACCTCTAACTAAAGACTTAAATTGTAAAGGACTTACGTTGTGGTAGGTCGATAGTTTTCTTCTGGTGTCCCGTAGTGTCGTAGATTACCACTCTTCTATTCTCGTAATTTGCCACTGCCATCTCATCCCCAGGTAAAGAGGCGTCAATATCCATAGCCCCACCGATTCCTTCATCATACTCCAAACAAAGCTCCCACCTTGGCTCCTTCATAATCAGATTACCCAGGGAGATGTCACAAACCCCTGGAGTGAATCTCAGATAGGAAAGGGTCGGATCCATCTTGGGTTGATTTTGATCTCTGAGTCCCTTCAAGTCCTGACTGATAGTAGAATAGACTGCAAGGAAGTCAGGAGCTAATGAATTCTTGCTGACATCTTTGGCGCTCTGCAATGATTGCTGTATTTGGTGCAAGTTTACCCTCACTGCTTGCTCAAATTCCTCCAATTTCCTGCTGCGATCTTTAAGGGTGGTTTGTATTTCATCCATGATGCGTCTTTCTTGAGCTGTTACCTCAGCCCTGATCTCATCCGCTCTGTTCTTCAAGTCTGCCATGGTTCTCTTAGCTGCAATATTTAGGTTGTCTTTCATTGTTGAGGCAGTTGCTTGAGATTGTTTAAGCTTCTTCATGGTTTCTTCAATGGGAGTAAAGAGTTGAGCCAAGGATTGTTTGTATGTGGATGAGGCTTGGTTGCAGTCAATATACTCATGTTGTGGATTACGGTGATCTATTACAGTGCAATCTCTACAAATCATCACATCACAAGTTGTACAGTAGAACCTCATCACTTCACCTTCATGAGTTTGGCATTCTGGATGGCGTTTTGGTTTTCTTTCTTTGCTTGCAATCTTCCCATCACTAATGTCTTTCAAAGTGTTTACTGTGTGGCTTTTCTGGTGCACTTTGTAGCAGTTTGCACAAAATATCGCAGGGCAGTCAAAACAGAAATGAGTTGCCTCATTTTTGTCCTTACATAGTTTACAAACCCAATGGTTGTCTTCAGATAAGCTGACCAGCTTCAGTTGATCTGCAAGACCAGTTATGTTGAAGTTAGTCTTGAGAGCTTGAACATCTTTCTGATGAAGTTGTGTCTTTTTTCGACACACGGGACAAATAAGCATCGTAGCATCTTTGTAGTTGGTAGACTGGTATTTCTGCAAACAGGTTTTACAGAAGCTGTGCAGACAATCAAGGGCTCTGGGATCAGTATATTGCTCATAGCAAATACCACACTCCAGATGATTCTGGACAATTTTCTGAAGAGCTGAAACCTTCGGTGGGTTTGACGAAGCCATTTTATCTGAAAACAGGGACAAAGGAGCAAAACATTACTTTTAAATAAGATTAAGCATTCAGTTTATTAGAACCCCTTTCAGTACACGTCTGTAAACTTATAGATCATGGCATCAATACAAATAAAACACTTGTACTCAGCAGTTTGAATTTCTAAAGAAAAGTACTTCACCATTCACCAATGTGTGATAAGCGCTGTATACTCAGTGCTTTCCACTGAGTGATGCAGAAACAAATCCCAAGTATGGATTCAAACCCATGACCCATAGCATCCTAGAGCTGATAACTAAACTACTAGCCCACTGAGCGACCCAGCACAGAGTGATGAGAATCCTGTAATTAATAAGGGAATAAAAGGGTAGCGACGAGTTCTTCAACGGCTGTTTAAAGCCGGCAGTCGTATGATGGGCCTTTATCGCATGGCAACAACCCTGCAAGGTTTTAAATGGACGTTTAAGAACGAGTCACTATTATTTTTTTCCCATTCATAAATGCCCTTTTGTTAAAAAAAACATTTCAAAAATACAATTATAGACATTTTAATAATTGAAAATCCCCCCCCACCACAGAAGTGTGGATGGGGTCTACAAACGAATACTTACCGGTAGATTCGAATTACTAATTTGCATATTCCCTATGCCGCCAGGCAATATTGCTAAGACACACAATAGCGCCCTCCACCGTCCTACCCACAATGCCCCATGACATGCTTGCCACGCAGTCGTCCTCTTTTCTATGAGCCCTACCAAAATGTAAGCACCCAAGAACCGAGTATGTGGGGAAGGAGGGAGGGATACTCTACCGGTAAGTATTCGTTCGTAGACCCAATCCACACTTCTGTGGGGGGGGGGGGGAGTCTACTTCACTCTACTAACCGGTAGAATCGAATTACTAATTTGCATAGACTAGCACCGAGGAAAGGCGGTGGGTATACGCGGTGCTACTGCATGTCTTTAGGGGCGTAGGACCCAGGCGCGCTCCAAAGTTCAGAGAACGCCTCGCGGACCCTAGGCCCGATTAAGGTCCATGCCTGAATGAATGGAGGTTTCGTCTCCATGGGTGAACAGAACTTATTGTAATGTTAGCCCTCTATTATATGGGAAAATCACATACAAGCGTGATCCCTTACGAGGTGGAGCTTCTTCAGGCTTCACAGCTCGGCTGGCCGCCTGCAACACGGCTCGACCTGCTCTTCCATCCACCTGCAGACTGTCCTTCAGGTAGCAGTAAGGGTTCTTCCAGGAAGCCGCCCTTGTGATATCCTTCATGGGGTTTAAAGAAAATCCATGAGGAATACACCCCCGCATCTCGTGGGCATGAACCGGACCAACGGCCGCAGGCCACCCGCCCGGCACCAAACGAACAGCTGTGACTATCCAACATGCGATCATATCGGAGACGATGGTCGGAATGGTGGAACCGTGGACACAAACAGTTGTTGTGGCCGGTTCTGATTGACTTTGTGCGGTCGACATACCACCTAATACCCGTACAGGGCACCAAAGTCTGTCGACCACGACCGCCAAAAAAGGCTTTAAGGGGTTCTAAAGGGGGTTCTAAAGAATCGGACTGAATCTTAGCCAAGAACCCCGCAGAAGGTATAAGGCGGACTCCTCCGAGTTCCCCCCGGATGTGTCCAGCCAACACTGTAAGGTAGTGGAGTTTGCTACGTCGGCAAGACGTAGCCACTGCCACCAGAAAGCCACCTTGATAGACAAGTGCAACAATGTGGCCCACAATAGCGGTTCGAAGGGGGTTTGGTTAGAACTGACAATACGCTAAAGAGGTCCAAGGGTTGGACCATCTTGCACACAGGGGGACGGGTTAACAAACATCCCCCTAGTCAGCTGCCGGATTGCCTGGTTATCGGAGAACCGTTGGTCCACCGGCAAACCCCGCGTGAAACGTTGCGATGGCTGACCGGTAATCCTTCACCGTGGCCGTCGCCAGCCCGCTTTCAAAGGTACCAGAGGAAATCCCTGATGTATTGGCGGGATGTATAGCTCGCCGTCTACACTATTTAAAGAAATGGTGTAGTCGGCAATCATATAATCTCCGAATGGAGGCCCTCCAAGATTGGGCGGCGACCTCCGCAGCCCGTCTCGAGAGGCCCATTGCTCTGAGGGGTCCCCAGACAGCGCCCAGCATGTCAGGTGCAGGGCCCCCAAGGCCGGATGAATCACTATGGGTCTGGGCTGGTATATAAGGTCCGGTCGTTCAGAAGGACCATCGGCCTGTGTACCAGGAGCCTGACCAGCCCAGGGAACCAGGGCTGTGGTGGCCAGATTGGGGCGATCAAAGAACCTTGCAGCAATCCTGCTCGATCTCGGTCAGCACCCCCGTAATGAGGGAGATGGCGTAGGCGTATGTCGGCAGCCCGTCTCAGTGCATGGCCAGTGCGTTGATCTGCCAAGTCTCTGGCACAGTAGATTGGCAGCTGCTTGTTCGCCAGAGGGGCAAACAAGTCCACTGAAGGCCAGTCAATCAGCAGAAAGAGCGGCTGGGCCATCCAGGCAGAGGGACGGAGTGGGCGGAGGGACCACTCTGTCGAAATAATCGGACCCCGGGAGAGGGCGTCGGCTGTACCATTCTCATTCATTGGGATGGAGACCGTCGACAGAGAAGTCCCCTGCTGTAAGCACCAGTGGAGTTAAACGACCGGGTGCCCCCCTGGTGGTTGATATACGCCACGACTGTAGCGTTGTCGGAATGCACCAGGACGGCTTGCCCCGTCAACTGCGGCAGGAAATGCTGAAGGGCATTGCGGTCCACCAGCATTTCCAGGTTTGAGAGATGTTCTGGGCCCCATACCCCTGCTATCTGGCGAGGGTAAATGGTTAACCCCAGCCATACAGAGACGCATCGGTGACGATGGTCAAGGACGGACGGGGCGGACAGAACGCTCGACTCCTCGTAAAGGTTGGCCATCCACCAACATAGGTGGGGGTCAGCCAAGGCATGGTAGGCACCAGGGGGGGGGGGGTGGATCGAATGGCGACTAGGCCCGAAGTAGGTGAGGAGACGAAGCTGAATAGGCCTCATCCCTCGCCTGCAAAAATTGATTAAATCCACCATGCTGGCTATAAGGCCCAGGAATCTGAGCCAGGCCAGCTTCAGTGCCACTGTTGCCCGAGGGAAAAAGGGCAGTGCCACGCATTGACGCAAGTTCAAAACCTGGTCCACTGATGGGCGGGCCAGCTCCTTCTGAAAGTCGAGGGCCGCACCGATGAAGATGGGCACCTGAGAGGGGATTGGGTGCGATTTCTCGTCTGTCACCAAGAACCCCAAGTTGGGCGTGAGGTGTCAAGTTATCTTGAGCGCCGCTGCCGTCGCCTCCCTGGACCGACCCACGATTAACCAAATGCGAGGTGATGGAAAATCATCACCCCTCGTCTCCAAAGTGCTGCCCAATCAGCCCCAGCTACTTCGCCTGTGGCGTGGAGGCCTGTGGTTTCCTCAGGTCCATCCTGTTCGTGGCATTAAGGCGTTTAGCCTTGGACTCCATGGACTCCTGAAAATTACCCGCAAACAGGACTTTCCCCATCAGAGGGAGCGCGTCGAAACACTTGTCGTGCCCCGCGGACGGGAGACAAAAAACCATCTTAGACGTGCAGCCGTGAGTCCCTCTTCCCGACTACCTCTTCCACTTTCCTTTGGGCTTTGTCTGCAAAGGGAAATTGGGAAGGAGCTGTCCCCCTATTGGCGGCAAGTCTATCTGATGCCGAGTCTGGTAGAACTGGGTTCGGAAAATATGTATCGAAGTCCACCGTGGGGAATCGATAATAAGTCTTCGCCCACTTGGAGTAAGTATTCCCAAATGGTCGCGAACATAATGCCCTCGATACGGTCACTGCAGAGACGATCGAGTGGCATAGCTGGAAAATTATTTCCGCTCCGCAGAGTCGGGCCTGTCCTCCACTTGAATGATTGTCGTTCAGCAGGAGGATCCTCAGATTTCTCGACGGGAAGGCCCGGCATCCGAGTCCTGTCCCGCTTGACAAGGCGCAATTTAGTTTCGGTAATTGAAGACCGCTGAATGCTAGTGGCCAACTTGTCCTTTTCCAGGGACGAGTAGCTAGCCCGTTGGTGCCCTTGTACCCAAGTGCGTGACTGTCCATCCTGCCCCGCGCCACCCCACGTAAGATCGTGTGTGGTAGGTGCGGAGCAGTGGCTGTGAGGGGAGGCCGGTGCACAGCTAACCAAGCCCTTGGGGCCTCCCTGACCTGAGTGTACCCAGTCGTGACCGGAATGGTCGGGCTGGATGTACAGGCCCGGTTGGGCAAAATTCTTAACCTCATGGCTGGAAGTGTGGCCATGAGGGTCTGAAAAGCTGTCATGAAATTGTCTCGGGATACTGACTCGTTATCCTGGAGACGCCTGACCCTGTGGGAGCCAAGCCAAATTTTTTTTTATTTTTTATTTTTTATTTTTTTTATTATTATTCTTTTATTTTTTTATTTTATTTATTTATAATTATTTCACCTGGGTGAACAACGGGTAAACCCGAAGACGAGGGCGGGCCCAGTGAGCTGGGTTTGCCGGGGGACTCCCAGCTACCCTGCTCCATGTAAACAATCCTTCAACCCATTACATTGCAAGCGCCCCACAGCCCATGGCGTGGGCAGGTGTTAATCGGGTAAGGCGGCCCTGCAAAAGCCCGTCAACGACCGTCGTGGGGGAACCCACGTGGTCAGCGAGGGCCAGGTAAGCCGAGCCGTGTGGAGAGGGGGATGCCCTCCGGCTGCAGCAACCCCAAGGCCGGGTCGAGAGAGGGCACGGTGCGCTCCGGATTGGAGCCACCCCTAGCCCTACTTCTTCTAGTTACCGACCCAGCACCAGCTTTCTTTGTCTTGCTTGGGCGTTTAACCTTCGATTGAGTAGACCATGGAGGAATAATTAGGAATTAATCTTTCTCCATGGGTAGACCCACGCACACTGCTGACCAGAGAAGTGGAACGGAAGTCTCCCCTCCTTGGGAGGTCCGCCAGCCGGCGCAGCCGACTGAGGCTACGGGGGCCGGTTGAATGGCTTGCCTTTCTGGGAGCCAGACATAGACGCGTCAGATCGCTTGACGGTGAATGTCGGGCGTGACGGTCTTTCTTGGTATTCTGTCTTTTGTGCAAATATCGGTCCCGGGTCGAATCTGAGGCCCAAGTAACGGGTAAAACCAGAAGAGGAGGGCGGGCCCTGTGAGCGGGGTGTGCCAGGGGACTCCCAGCTACCGACTCCACGTCACCAATCCTTCTACCCATCGCAAGCACACCACCGCATATGGCGCGGGCGTGTGTCGATCGGATAGGGTGGCCTCGCAAAGGCCCATCAACGACCGTCGTGGGGGAACCCACGTGGTCGCGAGGGCTGGGTTCACTGAGCCGTGTGGACGGGGGGAATCCCTCCAGCTGCAGTGACCCCGAGGCTCGAGAGAGGGCGCGGTGCTCTCCGGAACGGAGTTACCTTTAGCCCTACCTCTCTTGGTCGCCGCCCAGGCACTAGTTTTCTTGGACTTGCCGGGACGCTTGACTTTAGATTGTGTGGACCCACGTATGCTGATCGAAGAGGGGGAGCGGGAAGGCTCCCTCCTTGGTCAGTGGGTCCCCCAGCCGACGCAGCCGACTGAGGCTGCGGGGCCGGTTGAAGGGCTAGCCCAGCGACGGAGTGTCACCGGCGCAGCCCTCCGAGGGCTCCGACTGTCCCGGGGGAATGGACGTACCCCCAGTTCCAACAGTCGGAGCCCTCCCCAATTTCCATTGAACTACTCATTTATAACGATCTTTATCTAAAACACTTCAACTAAACAACAACTCTACTATCTTCAATCTCAGTCTTTATTTCAAATCTCAGCAATAAAGGTAAGGTGTTTTTATTTCATTTTAAAAATGGTAAACTGTTTGACACAGAATTATTTACGTCCTCACCCAACTGTGGCTAAGAGAAAAGAGGAAGACTTTGTGTCAAGCATGTCATGGGGCATTGTGGGTAGGACCGTGGAGGGCGCTTTTGTGTGTAAAGTCTTAGCAATATTGCCTGGCGGCATAGGGAATATGCAAATTAGTAATTCGACTCTACCGGTAAGTAGAGTGAAGTAGACTTCAAGGTTTGAAATATTTTTTTCACAAACTTTGTGAAGAATCTGTTTGATGTGTGTGGGTTGTGTGTATGCGCACGCACTTAGATTACGAGCCAGCTGGTTATAATTACTGGTCATTATCAAAGGTTTATACACCCCAACGTGAAGCGCTCTCAATCAAATGGAATAGCAAAACTGTCTGAGGTATTTATGAATGCCTAATTAATGCCTATCACACATCAGTGTTTTGGTTAAACCCATCAACCTAAAATTAAAGTTAAAGTTATAATATCTTTCCGGGTATTTGTCCAAACTCTTAAATTCTTTACTATTGTGTCCAGAACAAATAATGTACCTATGCCTTAGATGTAATTAACATTTGATCAAAGCTAAACATGAAATGCCAAGAGAGTATTAAAACAGAAATGACAAATTAAATATACATAAGTCTTGTTTATGCCAGTAACACAAAACTGTTTTCTTCAATAAACTTTAAATAAATGTTGAGACTTGTATAACAAAAGATGGTGTACATGTAAAGTTCAACCCCAAGGAGTCTACAAGACACCCAGACACCCCTCTGACTAACACCATGACATGAGGCACATGTAAACTGAAGATGAGATTGAGTTTCTTAATTCAAACCAAGGAGTCTACAAGACACCCAGACACCCCTCTGACTAACACCATGACATGAGGCACATGTAAACTGAAGATGAGGTTGAGTTTCTAAATTCAAACCAAGGAGTCTACAAGACACCCAGACACCCCTCTGACTAACACCATGACATGAGGCACATGTAAACTGAAGATGAGATTGAGTTTCTAAATTCAAACCAAGGAGTCTACAAGACACCGAGACACCCCTCTGACTAACACCATGACATGAGGCACATGTAAACTGAAGATGAGATTGAGTTTCTAAATTCAAACCAAGGAGTCTACAAGACACCCAGACACCCCTCTGACTAACACCATGACATGAGGCACATGTAAACTGAAGATGAGATTGAGTTTCTAAATTCAAACCAAGGAGTCTACAAGACACCCAGACACCCCTCTGACTAAACACCATGACATGAGGCACATGTAAACTGAAGATGAGGTTGAGTTTCTAAATTCAAACCAGAGAGTCTACATGACACCCATGCAAACCTCTGATTTACACAAAAACATTGCCTGTGAATTAATAACTTTTTAACAAAGCTGAGTACATTGTTAAAGGCTAATTCCTGAAATAAATAAATAATTACATTTAGGCCTATCAAAGCCCAGAGTTTTGAGCAAAGGTTTAATTTTTGTTAATGATTTGTACTTACCTCTGTACCTTGTCGCTGTGTACTGTAAACACTGTCAAATATCGCTGATCACAGCTATGTGTACTACTGAGGTCTTCTCACGAACAATGTTCCAAGCTAAAATGGCGCTGGCGACAAATTGTTTTACCTTTTGACTCCAAGAGTCATGTAGCAGATATTTACAAAAGGTCCCTAGAGTTGGATGTCTGGTACAGCCGGGTACAGCAAATAAAGAACAAACAATCCAGTAGTGGACTTTCAACTCGGTACATCCATGAAGTTTAAAGGCACTGGACACTATTAGTAATTACTGAAAATAATTGGTAGCATAAAAATTTACTTGGTAACAACCAATGGTGAGCTGTTGATAGTATAAAACATTGTGAGAAACGGCTCCCTCTGAAAAACGTAGTGTTCGAGAAAGAAGCAACTTTCCACAAATTTGATTTTGAGACCTCAGATTAAGAATTCAAGGTCTCGAAATCAACCATCTCAACGCACACAACTTCGTGTGACAAGGGTGTTTTTTCTTTTATTATTCTCTTGCAACTTCGACAATTAATTGAGCTTAAATTTCCACAGGTTTGTTTTTGTATGCATATCTTGAGATACACCAAGTGAGAAGATTGGTCTTTGACAATTACCAATAGTGTCCAGTGTCTTTAAAAGACTTGAAGCTAAACCTATTGTGGTGTGTTTGTACATGAACTTATGTACCCTTGCTGTTTGCCTGCGCTGCGCAACAACATTTGTGATCTATCACATGTATATATAGGTGTAATGCAAATATTAAAAGTAAGACAGCTAACACATGTACATTGTCTGATCACGTATTTGATGTTATGTTTCATCATAATTTGTTGTTTTCTAAAATTTCTTAAATGAACAGTGCAAAATGAAATTCCCTTTGATATGTTTTATGTGTAGACACACTTAAAGACACTAGACACTATTGGTTATTACTCAAAATAATTGTTAGCACAAACTAACATGTACTTGGTTATGAGCAAAGAGAGCTGATGATAGTATAAAACCTTGTGAGAAACGGCTCCCTCTGAAGTAACATAGTTTTGGAGAAAGAAGTTAGCTCTCACTAAAATATTTGAATTGATTTTGAGACCTCAGCAGAGGTCTCGAAATCAAGCATCTGAACAGGAAGCTCACAACTTGTGCGACAAAGGTGGTTTTTTACTTCAAATATTCAACTTTGATGACCCATTGAGTTTAATTTTCACAGGTTTGTTATTTATGCTGATGTTGCGATACACCAAGTGAGAAGACTAGTCTTTGACATTACCAAAAGTTTACAGTGCCTTTAAATGAACAGTGGAAACTGAAATTCCTTTCAATATGTTTAAAAGAGGTAAAGGCAAGAATGTGTCAAGATACACTTCTCCAGAGTGAACCAATTCATCACTACTTCAAATGTCAGATTCATTTTTATGGTACTTACCATTCAATGTGCAAACATAAAGAGGAGCTTTCTTCTCGTTCCTTTACTTTTACTTAAATTCCTTCCGGCACCAAGTCTTTGAAACAAATTAAAAAGAATAATAAATCAACGTTCAATTTATTGGAAGGAGTTGTTATTATGCAAACTATGCCAAATGTATTTCAATTTTACATGTCAAAATTTAAATATGATTACATTAGGTCTTACTATAATGTTACTAAAAAAGAAAGAGATGTTTGGTAAGTTTAATTAACTTCTTTGGAAAGAAATTGAAGTGTAATCTTTCAAGTTTCAAAACTGTTGAAGAAGGTAATGAACACAAATCCTAAAAAGAGGACAAATTGTGAATCTAGACAACAAGCCTACATGTAAACGGTGTTATATTCCAAACATTCAAGACATACATTATTTATTTTTGTCTAAAGGTTGGATGAAGATTAAATTATGAATTTGGAGGACCATTTGGAGCTGGAACCAATGAACTCCAGCCAGTGTGGCAAAGGTTGTGGAAATGATGTTCTTTTAGTTGACAACGTTTACTTAATTATATTAAGTTTCTAACATGTACATGTACATTTACAATATACAGTGAACAACAGTTCTTTCATGTACATGTACATTTACAATATACAGTGAACAACAGTTCTTTCATGTACATGTACATTTACAATATACAGTGAACAACAGTTCTTTCATGTACATGTACATTTACAATATACAGTGAACAACAGTTCTTTCATGTACATGAACATTTACAATATACAGTGAACAACAGTTCTTTCTGTACATGAACATTTACAATATACAGTGAACAACAGTTCTTTCATGTACATGTACATTTACAATATACAGTGAACAACAGTTCTTTCATGTACATGAACATTTACAATATACAGTGAACAACAGTTCTTTCATGTACATGAACATTTACAATATACAGTGAACAACAGTTCTTTCATGTACATGTACATTTACAATATACAGTGAACAACAGTTCTTTCATGTACATGTACATTTACAATATACAGTGAACAACAGTTCTTTTATGTACATGTACATTTACAATACACAGTGAACAACAGTTCTTTCATGTACATGTACGTTTACAATATACAGTGAACAACAGTTCTTTCATTTCATTCGTTTAAGATGAACAAAAAACAAAGTGACTATAGAGCGGTAATTGAACCAATGACCTCAGCAAAAACGCAACCCCCTCTACCAACTGAGCTATACATGTAGGTGTTAGTCTCCCTATTTTATTAATTTTGGTTTTTACCCATACACCGATGTGTGTTAGTACTGTATACTCAGTACTTTTCCCGAGTTAATATTCTTTATCCCCGATGCAAATTTAACATCTATTATATCGTTGCGGTACCCGCTGCAAAAACATAGGATTCGAACTGCCTCTAGCTGCCGGGCAACCTCGGTAGTCTAGTTGGTAAGAGACTGCTCTAGAATTGCAAGGGTCGTGGGTTTGAGTCCCACCCGAGTACCATGCCTGTGATATTTTTTTCATAGGACTCGGGAAAGTACTGAGTATACAGTGCTAACACACATCGGTGTATGGGTAAAAACCAAAATTAATATTCTTTATCCCCGATGCAAATTTAACATCTATTATCTCCCTATTTTGTCAATATTCTTTGCTTGTGGGTGCCAGTCATAAGCCATACAACCTTTAACTGCCGTATAGCCATGGATTACACCCAAGTTTGCGATACAACCTGCGATACACCCAAGTTTGCGATACAACTCAACTTAAAAGGGGGGTGGGGGAGGACTTTGCGATACAACCGGGAAGCAGCATAAGGGGGGGGGGACTTTAATTTTCAAACACTTCAGGTTTTATCAAGGTCTTTTTCAGCACCTTTTCTATAGGTGCCTCACAGTGGTTATTACCTTGTAAGACACTGGCATGTTAAGTTGTTGAACTATTAGACCTATGTGATGTACCCGGAGAAGCTAATCGAACGCACCCAATGTTTTGAACATTGTGTGAAAAACTGAGTGGCAAAATGTTACAATGTGAGTTTCTAATGGCCCCCAAAACAAAATAATTGATAGCAACAAGAATGAAAAAGGAACCCTTGAGCTTGCTGGAACGTGTAAAACTCTTGCTAAATCAAATGGATTATGATGAAACTCTTTATAAAATTTGAAATCAGGCAAAGAAACGTATAATACTGAAAACAAGAGAAACATTTAGATCAGTATTCCAAAGAGTACACGTAGGCGCTACTTTTATCTAATGTACACAATAATCACTGGATGCAATAACATGTACATTAGCTGATAACGGACCTAAATGTAGAAGTACTTCAAAACTCAAGTTTCGTGTTTAAAGTCCACAATTGTTCATTACTAACAGCCATTTTCCAATAAACTTATAATCTTGATAACTGATCATTATAAATGGTTGTTTCCAAGTCCGGGACTGTTCTCGAGTGCTTACATTGCAGCCCTTGGCAGCCTTAAGAAAGAATTTTAAAACAATTCACATGAGCCTTCTTATAAACAGGGATGCCAGTGGCTCTTTCCTTCAGAGCCTGAAAAAAATTCGCTGCGAAGGAAAGGGGGCCACTACCCCCCCCCCCCGCCCTAACGTCCGTCGATGTCGGTTTTTTCCAATAACCGATATATCGAAAATTTAATATTGAGTATACTCGATATATCGAGTATTTCCCGCGCGCAAGGTGAAGCCTAAAAACAGCACTTGGTATACTCATGGAGGTAGAAATATATATACCGTAGACTGACAGTTTATAATAGGGTTACATTTCAACCTGTTTTTGTCTGATCCCCCGAACAAAGTATGATCGCCGCTACCGCTGGCTTGGCCAATTGGTGAACGCTCACCACAATTCTCAATTCGTGATTGGCCATGATTGGCCGTCTCAAAATGACACAGAGTCTTTGTGAGTTGCCTGATCAACTCGTCGACATTAAGGTGTCAGTTGCCGATGCATTGACGTAGAAGTGTCAATCAAGTTGTCCGACGGGCGCGCGGGCGGGCGGCCTTGAGTTGAGATCTTTGGTAAGGTGTGGGAAAAAAATCTAATTTGGTGCGGTTAGAACTACAATTAGGTAGACAGGTCCGCTGTTCTATGTGGAGAGTGAAGTGTGTTAGGAGCGTGGCGCTTCAAACTTTGTCAACACTAAATGAATTAGTTACTAAACTTTTTCAGAGTCTAATGCCCTCCAAAATAACGACAATTCACGGCAATATTGTTAGATACATAATAAATGTCCGCTGGTATGTTACACTACCTTTATTTACAGTTGAAAATGGTTGAGATAATCATAAAAAAAAAATCACTAGAAAGTCCCGCAAAACACAGACCTACCAACTCCGCGATCACAATATACAACGCACGCAGCATGCAGTCACATAGTCTCCAATAAAGGCTTGTAGTCTTTTTACTTTGCATTCTATAATAAAGGCAAGAAACATTGAATGCTAGAACGCCCTCTATTGTCGAAATAACGCAGTGCATCACGCGATACTGCCTTGACCAAAGACTGCACGTGTCTGTGCATGCTTGGGCAAACGGGTGTGCACGCTTAAACCGTACAACAGCATAGTCTTCGCTGGTACGCACGCAATAGCCCCCGACAGCGTGGTCTGAGAAGCATATAGTTCCTAGGTTTGTTAGTCAAAAGTCAATAATGCTGTGATGAAGACGCATTGATTTTGATCACATGCGCAATGGGAAGTTGCATCTTAAACAGCCGATAGGCTGGGGCAGCAGCGGCGGTTTCTTTTGAGGTTTTACCGTGCGCTCGCCGCGGGGTCGTGAACTTATGCGGCGGGCCGGCGGCTGATGGCGAAAACACAAAGAACAAGCAGACATACTTGGTTGTAAAACGTATTTTATTTAATAGGGCAACTCAAAATGATGAAACTACATAATGACGACGGCTTTTCTAATACTCAAACACAGATTTCTTTTAAATAATTGGACACCCTTTTGGTATTTTCGATATCATTTAGGAACATCGAAATTTTCAAAACATCGAAATTTTCGATATATCGAAAATCTGATATTATGATATGATTATAAAAGTGACATCGGCGATTTCGATGTCAAAAGAATATCAAATTTTTGAGTATTTTCGATATATTGACGGACGTTAACCCCACCTCCCCCCCCCCTCATAAATAAAAATAAACATGTTAGACGGTGAACATCAATAATTTTTTCTGGCCTGATGAAACACGGAGCGTCGGAAAAATTCGGGGAATATCTGAAAAAAGCTGGAATTCCGGCAATAGCCGGAAAACTGGCATCCCTGTTATAAAAGATGCCCATTATCGATTATACAGTACATTTTGTGTGTTCAACATTTTAAACGAGTTTGAAAAAACCCTCTAAAATGAAATTCCATTATAGGGCCTAACCTGTTGATTTGTTTTTGTGTGTGAACCCAATTAGTTTGTTTGTCACGCTTAAATGTGGTTGGTCAGAACAAAAATTGCCTAAATTCACAGATTTATGAAAAACTTACACGGTCAAAACTTATCATGACGGTACATGTACATGTACAATAAAAAACATCCCTTGAAATATACTGTCTGAAATGTCATATTTGATGAGAAATAAATAAAACTAATTTCATGTTTTGAGTTAATAACTCAGTGGGTGTTTTATTCAGTTTTGTTTAAAGAATCATTCTTCCACTATTTTCTCATGTCAAAGATGGCCGATCGATGCCAAACTTCTACAGGTGTGTCAGTTCATGTTCATGGTGGATCACATAAAGTGCTTACACTGCCAGCAACTGTTTAAGTTCGTTAGCAAAAAAAGAATCTGTAATGTTCCTTTAATGACTGCGTTTGATTAGCTTCCCTGGGTCGACCCCGATCTGCCCCCGGTACATTCAAATAGCTTTGAAATCATTCCAGGGGTTCACCTGGGTCAGCCCCAAGTGCCCTGCTTGTGGATAGGTCACTCTGGGCTGGCCCAAGGTGCATGGACGTCACCATGAGAGGGTGAGTGATCGTTTTGATTTGCTCTTGTCAGGGGCTCACCCAAGTGAACACCGCGGGTCGACCCAGGGAAGCTAAGCGAACGCACTCTACATGTAAGTTACAGCTTGACAAAAAAACAAAACAAAAAAACTACAAACTGAAATCATGGGATATCTTTAAATCAGTATTCTAAAGAGTGCGCCTATACTTTAATCCAATGTACACAATATTCACTGGATGTGCTCTGACAGTAGCAACAAACCTAGACATACTTCAAACTGTTTTCGTGTTTAAAGTCCAAGTCCATTATCAATAGCCATACTCCAATATACTGTCAATATGGCCATTGATCATTATAAATGGTTATTTGTTTGATCTTTGACTATAACAACATGTAGCTCTGTGCACAGTTTGTACATCATTAGCCCTGTACCTAAACTGCTCACAAAAAGTAAGGAAACTTTGTTCAATCCAATATATTTGTTTTTATTTAATACTCTTTTTGTATATGGTATGTATCATTGCAAAGCTGAACTGTTCCTCTTTAAAATGATACTACAATTGCAATGATTACATGTTGCTGGACTTGACCACGTTAATGAGAATGAGACAAAGTCACAAATCAAATGTGCCAAAATTAGCAATATTTTGCGTTACTGTATGAATTGACACTGTAATTCAAACAAGCAAGACAACTTACTGATCTTAATCCACTTGATTGAGACAAGAAATTTGGTATAGAGCAAGACAACTTACTGATCTTAATACACTTTATTGATGCAAAAAGTTCAGTAACGAGTGGATGATCCGAAAGCGTTGATGACAGCATGTCACCTTCTTCTCATGCTGCACACAAGTCTTGTGATGCGCTGATGATGAGGAATTGGCGTTCCATTCTTCATTAAGGAACCTGGTTAGGTCAGCCACAGTTGATGTGTTGGTGGTTCTGGCGCGGACAGCGAGGCCAAGCTGGTCCCACAGATGTTCCATGGGATCCAGGTCAGGACTGTTAGCAGGCCAATCCATCCGGTGCACCCCAACATTTTTCAGGTAGTCAGTCACCAGTCGGGCTCGAGGGGGGCGAGCGTTGTCATCTTGAAAGATGGAGTTTGGTCCAAAGTCTGCAAGTATGGGACTGCATCTGGCTGTAGAATATCGTCTTGCAAATACCCATCAAACAAGGTGTTTTTCATGAGATGAGGGTAAATTGTGTCCGATGAGATCACTGGTGAAAATCACTGTGTAATGGTTCTGAAAAGCTTGATCGGTTTGATTAATGAGCATTACCTATTGACCATTCACAGACAACGGTAATTTTGGCACATTTGATTTGTGACTTTGCCTCATTGTTATTCATGTAGACAAGTCCAGCAACATGTAATCATTGCAAATGTGGTATCATTGTAAAGAGGAACAGTTCAGCTTTGCATTGATATATACCATATACAAAGAGTATTAAAAAATAACAAATATACTGGATTGAAAAAAGTTTCCTTACTTTTTGTGAGCAGTTTATATTACGTGTCATTTATTTGTTGATTTTATCTGCACTGGAAAAAACCACAGTTCGGAAATCTAAGAGACTGCACCACCTCATCTTGAATACCATTTAAAAGACAATTTAACCCAAAACTGGAGTCTCATTTAGCACAACAGTTTTTGTTTAAATGTTTCAATTAAGAGATCTTTTTATGCATGGGTGTCAAACTGTCAATCTGTCTTGAAAGATGGGGGGGGGGGGACACCACACACCAATAAGTCATAGCAGTGATGCTATGAGGCATCTGGGGCTCGCTTTAAACCCAAATCTGGAGTCTCAAAAGCACAACAGGTGTTTTGAAATGTTTCAATTAATAAGAGATCTATTTATAAGTGGGTGTCAATCTGTCTTGAAAGATAGAGGAGGGGGGGGGGGGACACACACCACACATCAAGTCATAGCAGTGATGCTATATGAGGCATCTGGGGTTCCCTTTAAACCCCAAACTGGAGTCTCATTTAGCACAACAGTTTCAATGTGTTTAATGTTTGAATTAAGAAATTTGTGTATGCATGGGTACCAATCTGTCTTGAAAGATGGGGGGGGGAGGACATCGTTAGTCATAGCAGTTATGGCATGGGGCCCGAGGCCTGCTTTAAGGCCCTGAAGATGTTTAGGTCGTAGATGCTCTCTGGTGCAATCTAAACCCTTTCAGGAACATCTTTTGACCCTTTCAATTCATCTGAAATGATTTAACCCTTTGGTGCACCAAGACGGTCGCTAGCTTCCACCAAAACAGCAATTGTTGAGCTTTCGTTTGGTGTGATGTTCAACAGGGGGTGCTATTGCAAATTATTGAGAAAAACATGGTTTGAGCATGTCTTTGTTTTGTTTTTGTTTTTGAATTAATCTGTGCATAAAAGTGATGATGAGTCTGAGGGGTGATTTGCCTCCCTCAGAAGTTTCAATTGTTGGGATTTAAGGTCTATTGTAAGTTTTTTGGATTTAAGGTCTATTGTAAGCCAAAAGCATTTTGCTATGATGTTGGTTATTATATCTGAAAAACAACTCAATTATAGCTTTGTATCCATATTATTTTTGCGCATTTAGTGCTCAGACGGCGTTTAATACCAATCATCACCAAGGGGGGGGGGGGATTCCAGGACAAAGTTTTTAATTATTATTATTATTCCTTTTTTTTTGGGGGGGGGGGGGGGGGGGGGTGGGAGATTGTGTCCAAAAGATGGAGCATGTGTCAGAGTATGTGCAGAACCAAAGCCTTTTACGGATTGGGGTTTGGGGTCCATTTAAGGGCCGTGATAAATTGTGCATTCTAATGTAGATGCTCTGAGGTGCAATCTTAGGCCATTTATATAGACGCATAATTGATGAAACAGAACATGAGCCTCTACTACTTAGGCAGCAGTAGAGCCTCTTAGATTACCAGCATCTTTAAACAGCTACTTGAGGGAAATAATTTTAACAGAAATGCTATTTTAACTTCCAAATATGATTTGTTTATAACATACAGTAACTACACTGAGACTTTGAAAGTAAATATTCTGGTGATGGCAGTTGCCGAATAATACAAGAGTTAACAACAACTGATGGGACATTTGATTTGGTGTCCACCACCCTTTAAAAAGGGGGGACGTGTCCCCAATCACCCTAGGATTAATGGCCATGGCAGGGTAGGGTTTGGCCTGACACAGTGCAATCTTCATGATAAAGCTGGTCAAAAAATGGAAGTGGTGCATTTTACATAGTTCCCCCCACCCTTAAAAAAAGTAGGGGACGTATCCCCCATCACCCACAGGATTGATGCCCAGGACAGGACACAGGGTTGGTCTTACACAGTGTAATACTTGAGCATCATGATAAAGCTGATCAAAAACTGGGGGTGGGCATTTGATATAGTTTCCCACACGATTGATGCCCAGGGCAATAATAACAATACACGGTTTTTAAATAGCGCTTTTTCACGGGGTGTCTCAAAGCGCTTCCGATATTATTACCCCTGGTCACTGGGCCTTAAATCATTCCTTAAACCATCTCAGCTCCCTGGGCGACAATTATATGCGCTACATGGCTAAACAAATCACAAGAACCATCTCTGCCCTCACAGGTACCCATTTACCCCTGGGTGGAGAGAAGCAATTATAGTTAAGTGTCTTGCTCAGGGACACAAGTGTCACGACCTGGATTCGGACCCACACTCTGCTGAACAGAAGCATCAGAGCTTGAGTTCGGTGCTCTTATCCACTCGGCCACGACACCCCACAAACAGGGTTTGGTCTGACACAGTGCAATACTTGAGCATCATGTTAAAGCTGATCCAAAACTGGGGGGTGGGCATTTGATATAGTGTCACCCCACCCTTTAAAAAGTGAGGGACGTGTCCCCCGTCGCCCCCAGGATTGATGCCCAGGGCAGGACACAGGGTTGGTCTTACACAGTGCAATACTTGAGCATAATGTTAAAGCTGATCAAACACTGGGGGGTGGGTATTCGATATAGTTTCCCACACCCATTAAAAAGTGAGGGACGTGCCCCCTTTGCCCCCAGGATTGATGCCCAACGCAGGACACAGGGTTGGTCTTACACAGTGCAATACTTGAGCCTCATGATAAAGCTGGTCACAAACTGGGGGGGGGGGGGGCATTTGATATAGTTTCCCACACCCTTTAAAAAGTGGGAGACGTGGCCCCCGTCGGCCACAGGATTGATGCCCATGGCAGGACACGGGGTTGGTCTTACACAGTCCAATACATCAGCCTCACATGATAAAGCTGGTCAAAAACTTGGGGGGGGGTGTCCCCCACCTGTCAAAAAGTGAGGGACGTGTCCCCCGTCTGCCACAGGATTGATGCCCATGGCAGGACACAGGGTTGGTCTTACACACTGCAATACTTGAGCATCATGATAAAGCTGATCAAAAACTGGGGGGGGGGCATTTGATATAGTTTCCCACACCCTTTAAAAAGTTGGAACGTGTCCCCCAACAGCCCCAGCAAGAGTGATGTCCAGGGCAGGACACAGGGTTTGGTCTTACACAGTGCAATAATTGAGCTTCATGTTAAAGCTGGTCAAAAACTGGGGAGGGGCATTTGATATAGTAAATCCCCTTCTCTAAGCTTTAAGTTTAACTGCCTTCAATTTGATCAAACTCTTCCTCACTTATGATTAGACTTAGACGAGTTAAGATTCATAACTATAGCGTTAGGAAACATTGAACCATCATAATTTAGGACGAACAACTCGTCCTAACTCGAGCGTTTCATAAAATCGGTGGCACAGGACCTGCGACCTTTTGTTGCTATGGGTGAGGCATTGTACTGAGTAATTAATACACAGCGGTGTGAGGTAAATACAATTCATTATCTTTATCCCAGATGCAATTGTGGCACTCACTGCTAACACATGTAGGATTCGAACTGCCTCTAGCCATCGGGCTTCAGGCTAGCTCAATGGTCTAGTGGTATGCCATCTGAATTATCAATGCAAAGGTTTTGGGTTCAATTCCCACCTGAACTGAAAAACATTGGGGGAAAGAAACATTTGATAGTTCCCCCCACCCTTCACAACCCCCCTCCTTTTGTAGGCGGGGGGGGGGGGGGGGACAAATCTGTCAACGAAAGAGCATTCAGGCATAAAGCCTTTACAGTGGTGGGTACCAGGGCCCCGTTGAGGGGCCCGGGAAAATTGAATTATCAATGCAAAGGTTGTGGGTTCAATTCCCACCTGAACTGAAAAACGTGGAGGGGAAGGGAACATTTGATAGTGTCCCCAACCCTTCACACCCCCCCCCCCCTTTTGTAGGCAGGGTGGGCAAATCTGTCAACGAAAGAGCATTCAGGCGTAAAGCCTTTACAGCGGTGGACACATGTACATACAGGGCCCCGCTGAAGGGCCACGGGGCCCCGCTGAAGGGCCCGGGAAAATGTTGCTTTGTGGTGCAATCATAGGCCAATTGGAGGGGGGACATCCTTGTCACATGGAATTGTGTGCTTTCAGAGGCTTGATCTCGAAAACTACGTTACTTCAGAGGAAGTCGTTTCTCACAATGTTTTATACTATCAACCTCTCCCCTTTTTACTCGTTACCAAGTAAGGGTTTATGCTAATAATTATTTTGAGTAATTACCAATAGTGTCCATCCACTCCCTTTTAAAGGTAGTCAGGAAAACCCTGGTCTACATGTACATACATGTACTACATGTATGTACATGTATTTCAGTCTGTGTGTTGATGAACGAAACAGAACAATTTGCATTAGAAATTTGAGCAGTAAAATTTGGGGCTTTTGAATTTCGGAATGACTTTAATTTTCATTAAAATAAAAAAGTATCTTCAGGTAGTTACATGCTTGCAATGTTAGAACACAAGGTTTATAGGGAAAACAATCTCAGAATCGTCTCAATGAATATTGACTTAAAGGGAAGACACATGTAGTTAACAACAACCTTGGGTACAAAGTTAATTGGGTAAGAAATTACCAACATTGCTCAAACTAGCCATGGTCAGGCCCCAGAACGGGAGTGACAGACAGGAACGGCATGTCACTTTAAAATAAATATACAGTAACTACAACACTTTAGAATTAAATATTGTGGTGATGGCACGTGCTGACTAAGTACAAGAGTTAACAAAAATTTAGGAGGCATTTGATTTGGTGTCCCCCACCCTTTAAAAAGAAGGGGGCGTGCCCCCCCCCCATGACGATCCCAGGGCAGGACACAGAGTTTGGTCTAACACAGTGCAATACTTGAAGCTTCATGACAAAGCTGGTCAAAAAATGGGGGTGGGGGGCATTTGATAAAGTGTCCCCCACCCTTTAAAAAGTGAGGTACGTGTCCCCCGACGGCCCCAGCAGTATTGATGCCCATGGCACAGGGTTTGGTCTGACACAGTGCAATACTTGGGCTTCATGATAAAGCTGGTCAAAAACATGGGGGGGGGGCATTTGATAAAGTGTCCCCCGCCCTTCACATCCTCCTTTTTTAGGCCAGGTGGGGGGGGGGGCAAATTTGCCAACGCTGGAGCATTCAGACGTGAAGCCTTTACAGCGTGGGGTTCATTTAGGAACATTTTGCACTTAAGATGCTTTGTGGTGCAATCATAGCCCAATTTGACGGGGGACACTGTCATAGTGGAATGATATACCCTCGAGCCTCATGATAAAGGTGATCAAAAAACATGGGCGGGACATTTGTTATTATGTCCCCTACTACTGTCCCCCCACCTCTGATTGACGCCCATGTTTTTATGTAGCACTGAGAAGGGAATCTAAGATTCTGTGGTGAACTCAGCAGCCACTGCTAGAAACACCAGGGCAAACCCCTTCTCTTAGCTTTTAGTGTAACTGCCTTCGATTTCATCAAACTCTTCCTCACTTATGATTAGACTTAGGCTTTCAGACAAGTTCAAATTTGTAAGGATACATTGAACCATCATAACTTAGGACGAATAACTCGTCCTAACTCGAGCGTTTCATAAAATCAGCTGCTGGGCTCTTCTTACATTAGTTAGGACAGGACCTGCACCCTTTTGTTGCTATGGGTGAGGCATTGTACTGAGTAATTAATACACAGCGGTGTGAGGTAAATAAAATTCATTATCTTTATCCCAGAAACAATTGAGGCACTCACTGCTAACACATGTAGGATTCGAACTGCCTCTAGCCATTTGGCTTATGGGCTAGCTCAATGGTCTAGTGGTAAGCCATCTGAATTATCAATGCAAAGGTTGTGGGTTCAATTCCCACCTCAACTGAAAAACATAGTGGGAAGGGAACATTTGATAAAGTGTCCCCCACCCTTCACCCCCCCCCTTCTTTTTGTAGGCAGAGCATTCAGTCGTAAAGCCTTTACAGCGGTGGGTACATGTACATACGGGGCCCAACTGAAGGGCCAGGGAAAATTGCGCATTTTAGATGCTTTGTTGTGCAATCATAGGCCAATTGGAGGGGGACACTTGATATAGTGTCCCCAACAATTCAAAAAGTGGGGGACAACTCCCAGGAATTATGCCCATGGGATGATACTGGTGGTCAAAAACATGGGCAGGACATTTAATATCATGTCCCCTACCACTGTCCCCCCACCTCTGATTGATGCCCATGTTTTTATACAGTACTAATAGGCCCAAGGGTATTTGAGATTCTATGGTGCACTCAGCAGCCACTGCCAGAAACCCTGGGGCAAACCCCTTCTCTTAGCTTTAAGTGTAACTGCCTTCCTAACTTATGATAAATCTTCTAGGCTTTCAGACGACTTAAAAGCAGTGGACGCTACTGGTAATTACTCAAAATAATTATTAGCATAAAACCTTACTTGGTAACAAGTAATGAGGAGAGGTTGATAGTATAAAACATTGTGAGGAACGACTCCCTCTGAAGTGACATACACATGTAGTTTTCGAGAAAAAAAGTAGTTTTCCGCGAATTTGATTTCAAGACCTCAGATTAAGAATTTGAGGTCTCGAAATCAAGCATCTGAAAGCACACAACTTCATGTGACAAGGGTGTTTTATCTTTCATTGTTACTAGCGGGATGCCGCGCTTTGCGCGGCACCCGCTAGATGAGGAGGATTCTAGTATACAAATGTTGTAAAAGGTAATGTGGGGGCAAGGGAGGTATTCTTACAGGTAATAATAATTCAGTTACACATGGCAATATGTACATCCTGAGTCCCGCCCAAACTGCTTTCATTATAGTTACGACCTTTGTGAAACATTTGCCTTGTTATTTTGAGGGTCTGTACGTCCAGTTTGGTTAATTATTTATATGGAGATGGGCCAATCGGACAATGTATAACACGCTGAATTTGGAATCAGTCAGTGGTATTTGGTTTCCTTAGCAACAAATCCATAGTCATCGATAGCCACGGATTTGAGTGGTCTAAGTCTGGTCTCCCCCCTCAACAATAATCACCGCTGCTAATAGCAGAGGAGAAATCCGACTAAAAAGGCTTGTATGAAAGTGGTACCCTCTTTGAAAACAAACTCATAATCACAGCCACTAATAGCCGCGGAGTTTATCTGACTGAAAAGGAAGCTTCGAAGAAGTTCTGGTATACAGCAGATAAAAAAAAACGCGCCAGTTGGTATGGACTTTAACGACAAAGTCAATTTCTGCAAAATTGAATTGAAAATAAATATATTTAATGATTGGTTGAATGATTTTTGCATTGTTTCCAATGACGTGTACACGATTTTAGAATCTAAGGCCCCATTCATTGTGATTTATTGAGCGTAACTCCAACGACGCATACAAAGTTGTCTGAGCACCAAATAAAGCGAGTTTTCGGAACATGCTGTGCAACATCTTATCTACTGTTTTTACCACCGCTTTTGGGAGTAACAGAGCGTCGGCCTCATTAATTTTTAGTTTATTCGCATATCAATTAATTCTCTTGTAAACTTTCTGGTCAACATCCGCCGGGGCGCGCGCCCTGCGTGATGAAGTCCCCTGATAAAACATCCAATTTTATATGTTATCATAATTATCTGTGTAACCCTAACTAAAATAATAGAAACGGTAATTTTATTGGTCTTTAATAACTACTCCTACATTCTCTCACTTAATTCACTTTCAGAAAACATTTGCCTAGTTATTTTGAGGGTTTGTATGACAGCTACCCCTACATCCTCTCACTTAATTCACTTTCAAAAAACATTTGCCTTGTTGTTTTAAGGGTTTGTAGGCCAGTTTGGTTAATTTTGTATGGAGAAATTCGTAAAAAGTACCCGATTCAGCTCCACATGAGGGCTTTTTCGATAACAAAACCCGACGGCCAATTGCTTAATACGAAACGGATTTGGCAAAATCTACATCCTGAGTCCGGACCAAACTGCGTTCTAACAATTTTGTTGCTTCAGAACTTTGAATGGAATGTTCGTTTACAGCTTCAAAACAGCCGTTGATGTTTCACAAAGTTCGTAACTATGAAAGCATACTATTCTTAAACGGTGATTTCATGTACTCATTTGTAGGTTTAACTGGCAAAACCTATACAATGTATATAAAAAGAATCAGTAATGTATTTACTTTTTTTTTGAAAATGTTTCAACTTTTGCGTGTATATGTTCTGTGTGTGGGGGATGACATATGGACTGTACGACTAATGGTGCAGAGTTAAATGGAACAAATAAAGTTTCACAACAATGGGTTGCTGTTTGATGCGTTTAAAAAATGCTGGAAAGTTGGGTAGGCCTACATGAGTGACTTAATTGTAATAAACACATATGTAACAGACACATGTGTTAAAGCCTAATGTTTTTAATTTAACACACGAAATTAAACCCCCCTGTACAAAATGGTATATACACAATGCCATTTACCCCTCTGCGAAACATCAATGAGTCACTCTGGAATGCGAGGTTGCCACCCACTTCAAACCTAAAGAGGTGGCTCTGTGTGTAGCCTACAGCTCCCCCCCCCTTAGATCAACAGGTGGCCCATGTCAAAACCAGACAACCACAGAGGTGACTCTTTGTGCAGCCTACAGCTTCCCCCTTCGACCAACAGGTGGCCCATATCAAAACCAGACAACCACACATGTTAGGAGATATCGCTCGTGACTCCAGCCAATCAGACAACTCGTAAGACGGAGTTCGGTTCAGGGTTTTGTAGACTTGCAACCCGACGTCTGTAACGACACAACCGTGTTGGATTCCACAAGGATGCCATGCCACTGGACCTTCTAGTTTTCAATCAAAGATGGCGCGGTTTATGCTTTTAATAGTATAGATCTCACAACTTCATCGACTGATTGAGCTCAAATTTTCACAGGTTTGTTGTTTCATGCATATACCTGTATGTATACCAATTGTGAAGACTAGTCTTTGACAATTAAGTGTCCAGTAGCCTTAAAGGCAGTGGACACTATTGGTAATTACTAAAAATAATTATTAGCATAACTTTGGTAACAAGTAATGGGGAGAGGTTGACAGGTTGATAGTATAAAACTTTGTGAGAAGTGGCGTAGCTTTCCAGAAAGAAGTAATTTTCCATGAATTTGATTTCGAGACCTCAGAATTTGTGGTCCCGAAATCAAGCATCTGAAAGCACACAACGATCATGTGACAAGGGTGTTTTTTCTTTCATAGTTACAGTGTATCTTACAACTTTGACGACCAATTGAGCTCAAATTTTAACCGTTTACCGCGTGATTGTGCAAGATGCACCGGTTGCAGAAGCTATGCAGTTTACTCACGATCTGTATTTTTATCAGGCTAAATCATGCTTAGAATAAAGTTTCCTGACTTTGGTTATGCTCAAATATTTATAAAATGATTGATTTTTGGTACAAATCACTAGTGCATTATTATGCCAACATTCAAATGAGTCAAAAAAACATCATCCAGCCTCGAAAGTTCAAAACAAAATTACTATCTGCAAGATTGAGTTTCATTCTGTTTTAGTCACTAGATGGATCACGCGAGGTGGTTACTATTTGGGATTCTATGGTGTGCCAATATGAGGACAAAATTAAAATATTTTAAAGCCATTGGACCCTTTCGGTAAACAGTATTGTCTAAGTCCCACACTTCATGTATCACAACTTATATATAAAATAACAATCCTGTGGAAATTTAGGCTCAATCAGACATCGGAGTCGGGAGAAAATAACGGGAAAACCCACTCCTGTTTCCGCGCGTTTCGCCCGTGTCATGACATGTGTTTATAACAAATCCGTAATTCTCGCTAACGAGAATTTATATTGTTTTACCGTTTTCTCAAAAAGTAAAGCATTTCATGGACTAATATTTCAAGAGAAGTCTTTCACCATTACCTTCTGTAAACCCTGTAAATTATTTGTAAATCTGTGAACTTTTTTTTTTCTTTCTGTACCGAAAGGGTCCAATGGCTTTAAGTGAAAATGAAAAAAAAAAATGTTTTTTTGATTCACTGCATACTGTAATAAATTCTGATAAGCGTAAAAAAAATTCTGTCTATATATAAGAGAATATATCATAGATTGGTTTCTTATCTCCTGAAACAAAACATTACTGGTCTAAAATGGGGGAAAACGGATTGTTATGAAGTGTGTGTGTTTAAGGAGGGTGGGGTGTTATACTATCATGCCTTATGATATCACTCGATTCTAATAAAGTAGCCATAATGTCCTGGGACAAAAATGTAATTAAAATTGTTTTCGAAGTAATTGAATAATATTTTGATCTATTTTGCACGCCACACTAGCTTCGAAATATTCAATAAAATACCAACCAATGTGAAAACATATAATGACGTTGCTCCAATGTCGTGCATGCATAAGCACTGTTAATGGCAGACTGTCTCTCGCAACGTAAAACCAAAACTTTAAAAATTTCAACACACCATGAAGTGTAAGTGTTATTGTTAAAAAATTGGATAGATGATTTGAAAATAAATATTCAGTTTTGATTGTGAACAATTTTCCTGTTATCCTACTGACTTGACTGAAAACACATGACACCAGGATAATTAGTAATTAATTTTTTTGTTGCAAGGTTGAAGTGATACGGGAATGGACAATGATCCGGAACTGGTCAAACGACTGTAGGATGACATAGGTACAATTTACGAAAAGGCAGAAAAACTGCTCCGTGTTCGCGTATCCGACCACCACTTTTTCATTTCAGTTTTACAAAAGAAAAAGAAATATCTCTTTTGAGTAAAATAGTAAGATACAAGTGAAGTGGTGGCAGGATACGAAAAAGTTCTCCTTTTATTTCATATCGAGTGACAAACTGGTGGCAGAATATGGATTTCCCTCCTCCTAACAACAACATGACAAACTACCTCCATGCAATTATACACCGCCACTACACCAGTGCTAGGGGAATGATATACATGTTATACTACAGCCTGGACTCTGTCGCGTTGTATTTTGTATGCAACGGACTCGGGAGTCCAACGACTCCAAACCCCCCAAAAATCTAACCACTGCTAACTAAAGGGGAGGAAAGACACAGAAAATTCCGTACAAATAAAAAAAGAACATGTACGTTACCATTTTCTGTCAGTATAACTGTCACTTTGTTGAATGTTAGTCTCTCAACTCAGCGTCAAAACGCGTACAAAATTGTGGTGGAGTCATGTGTGTTTTTCGCACATGTACTAACACTGTATGTCCATTGAGTGCTGTGGCACACGCTAGACAAGCCGGGGTACCACATCTGACAGTAGACTGGCCCCTTGTCTAGATGCACCAAGAGAGGGCGGTATCTTAAGTTTGCCTAGTAGAAACAGAACCCGGGCTCTATTGGTTTGCCTGGATCTTCAATCCAGGGTGCACCAAACTAAAACAAACAAGAGTTTCTTTTGAATACTGACTTTAGATAAATATTTGAAGAAAGGAAAAAAAAAAACACAAAAAAACCCAGGAGACAAAACACGATATTTCAATCTTTCAAAAGTTGCCTGAAATGTTTATCTTTTTCCGAAAATATTAATAATGTGTGCCCATTGTTTTAATATCTATCACCCATATATATATTTTTTCCGGGTTTTACAAAGATAATTTGCTTACATTTTTATGTTAAAGTCATTAGTGGTTGAACACATTGACGTCAATCTGTCTTGAAAGATGTGGGGGGGGGGGGCGTCGTTTGTCATAAAATATTGAGGTCGTAGATGCTCTCTGGTGCAATCTAGGGAGTCTGAGGGGTGATATATGCCCCCCTCTCATATGTTGGAATTAAAGGCCTACTTCAAGCCTTGATGCAAAATTTGTTGCTATCATGATTATTGTATCTAAAAATTAAAAAAAATCAATAGAGCTTCGTATCATCCATGTTATTTCTGCATAAATAATGCTCAGACGGCGTGTCATCCCGATCATCACATTCATCGCAAGGGTGGATCAAGACAAGACATTTTAGGGGGGTGGAGGTGGCGGGTTGGGCAAATCTGTAAAAGATTATAGCATGTTGCTTAGTGGAATGCGAGGCCTTTTAAAAGATGTAGCATGCTGCTTAGCGGAATGCGAGGCCTTTTACGCCAGGGAAAATTTAGCATTTTAGATGCTCGGTGGCGCAATCTTAGGCCAATAAGAGGCACAAATAGTGGAACAGACAATAAAGCCTTTGAAATGTGAGCAGCAGTAAAAACTTTGTGGGTTAACAGCAAATTCAAGTGCGGATCTATGACACAAGTTTTAGGGGCAAAATAATCTGACAAAGCGTAAGCATGCGAGTTTGAAGGCTTTACGGCATAGGTCAGGCCCCACTCAAGGACCCGGGAAAACTTTGCACTATAGATGCCCCGTGGTGCAATCTTAGGCCATTGGGAAACGAAACAGAACATTTAGGCCTAGGCCTTCAACATTTGAACAGTAGAATTTGGGCTTTTTGGGATTTTGGAAATACTTGAACTTTCATTAAAACACAATGGAAAAGAATAGTGTTGTGTAGTTGATTGTGGGCAATAATTGTACGCAATGTTTGCCGGAAAAAGAAAAACTCAGAAACGTCATAATTGAATAATGGTGTCAAATGGAACCCCTTCTACTTCGGGACAATGGGGAGGCGCAAATCAGTCAACGTTGGAGCATTCGTATAATTATGTGAAGCCTTTTGCGGCTTGGGGTCCGGACCCGCTACAATGAACCAAGCCATACCATGTCATAGGCCATAGGTTAATACTTGCTGGAGTTTTCAGAATTAAATACAGGCTGCATATCAATGATAACTATATAGAACCATTCATTGTAGTATTGTTAAGTCTCATTGTTGTAGATGAAAGGTAACCATTGTATCGCGGTACTCCAATGGTTCGGGGACAGACCAGTACAATGCTAAGTTCCAGCAACCTTTGACCATATCCAAACATGTTTGTGACGGTCCATAAGTGAGCACGGTCCCTTGCAGCAAATGCAAGTATTACTGGACAATCATAAGGCCATACAATACAGCTTCACTAAAGGCTTGGATAAGATTACTCCACGAAAACAAAAAAAAGCCAACAATGTATAAAAGAACATGTAGTTCTTAGCTTAAAAAAATTGCCTGAATGTGTAAACTAAATCGTGCCATTAAATTTTAATTAAGCAGGCTAATTATACAAATGTTCATTATAAAGGTGACAGACACGAATTTTAAAAACTGATTTGTATTTATTACTTTACTTTAAGTACACTGAAAAAGGAAATAATTTTGGTTGATATTATAGGTGGTATTTGATCTTTCTTTGGGGTGGGGATGAGGATAATACGCTAGCCTCCCACAGTGCATTGTTAAAATTCATTACTTTGTAACTTGATGATATCCACAATAGATGTAAGGGATTTGTGCGATTCAAATAATTCACGACAGACCAGTGCAATGCTAAGTGTCAGCAACCTTTAACCATATCCAAAATGTTTGTTACTGTCCATAAGTGAGCACGGTCCCTTGCAATTGTATAGATTGAGTACTGCATAGCCATGCCAATGTAGTATTATATAACAGAGCAGACCAGACCAGTACAATGCTAAGTTCGGGCAACCTTTAATCATATCCAAAAAAGTTGGTTACGGTCCCTATGTGGACACGGTACCTCGCAGCAAATGAAAGTGTCAAATACTGAACAAAAAGGGCCAGGCAATAGCCCTTTCATATATTATTATATATAATAAAAAGTAGTTCAAGAAAAAACAAATATATATATGTATATATATATATATATTAAAAATTATTATTTTGTTCATGGAATTTAAAAATTAAAGGCAAGCTTAACTGTACAATTCAATATTTTTGTATGCAGTTAATTTTCAAAGTTGTTATCAATGGACACTTGTTTCTTCCTTTTGTGTTATTATATCCAAGCCTGCCAAAGTGCTTTTTCGTACTATTTGCATTGATCTACATATCTATGGGAAGCATAGACTAGCTAGAAGGAGCTGTCAACCACACTATTGTTTAGAAACAATTCTTCGTCACTTGATTGCGTTCACAATGAACCAAGGCATATCAGATCCTAGGCAAACCCATAGGGTTACATGTTGCTGTACGATTTCGGAATTCTATAGATTGAGTACTGTTTAACCATGCCAACTAAAACGATCCTTTGTTAGCATTATATAACTGACCAGACCAGTACAATGCTAAGTTCAGGCAACCTTTATTCATATCCAAATAAGTTTGTTACGGTCCCTATGTGAACACGGTCCCTCGCAGCAAATGAAAGTGTCAAATACTGAACCAAAAAGGGCCAGGCAATATCCCTTTCATATAGGTTTGGGTACATTTTTTTTATCGGATAAAACAAAAAAGGTATGTCCCAAGAGTTAAGTTCTTTCTTAAAAGACCCTAGACTGCCAACGCATTTTATGAAGGCTCCACTGGGAATGCGAAGTGCCTGCAACCTTTCACCATACCCAAAATGTTTGTTACGGTCCACAAGTGAGCACGGTCCCTTGCAATTGTATAGATTGGGGCGCCATGTTGCTGTACGATTTCGGAATTCTATAGATTGAGTACTGCATCACCATGCCAACTAAAACGATCCTTTGTAAGCATTATATAACATACCAGACCAGTACTATGCTTCGTTCAGGCAACCTTTAATCATATCCAAAAACGTTTGTTACGGTCCCTATATATATGTGAAAACGGTCCCTCGCAGCAAAGTGTCAAATACTGAACCAAAAAGGGTCAGGCAATATCCGTTTTATACTGGTTTGGGTACTATTATTTCACCGGCAGAAAAATAACCTGGGACAGAAATATTTAAGTATTGTTTTATATTATAATTTTTGATGAAGACAAAACGGGGCAGACAATATTCCTTCCATGTATGTTGATATACACGTATTTTAAGGCAGAAAACAGCATTACAAAAAAAAACATTTTATTTTAAAACATTGGTTTCTTCCTATTTTGTGTTATTATATCCAAGCCTGCCAAAGTGCCTTTTCGTACTACTGGCAGTAATCTACATATCTATGGGAAGCAAAGACTAGCTAGAAGGAACTGGCAACCACACCATTGTTTAGAAACAATACTTCGTCACTAGAATGCGTTCACAATGAACCAAGGCATATCAGATCCTAGGCAAACCCATTGGGTTTCATGTTGCTGTACGATGTTGGAATTCTATAGATTGAGTACTGCATAGCCGTGCCAATTGAAACCATCCTTATATAACAGACCAGACCAGTACAATGCTAAGTTCCACAAAAGTGTCAAACACTGAACACAAACGGGCCAGGAAATATACCTCCAATATAGGTTTGCATAAAATAATTACATGATAGAAAAAAAAAACATGCCAACAAAGTATTCAAAACCTAAATAGTTTTAACTTTCAAAAACTGTTTCAGATGTATAAATTAAATCTGTCAATGACATTTTAATTACGCATGCTTTTTGTAGATTAAAAAAACGTGACAACAAGTTTTACTAAAACGTAGTTCAATCTTTTAAGAAAAAAAAGGGGAACAAATGTTTTTTTTTTATTTCATAAAATTTAAAATTCAAGGGCAAGCTTAACTGTACAGTTCAATATTTTAGTATGCAATTAATTTTCAAAGATTTTATCAATGGACACTGGTTTTCTTCCTTTTTTGCGTTATTCTATACAAGCCTGCCAAAGTGCCTTTTCGTATTACTGGCAGTGTTCTACATATCTCAGGGATGGCAAGACTAGGTAAAAGAATTTGGCAACCACACTATTGTTTAGAAACAATACTTCGTCACTAGATTGCGTTCACAATGAACCAAGGCATATCAGATCCTAGGCAAACCCATAGGGTTACATGTTGCTGTACGATTTCGGAATTCTATAGATTGAGTACTGCATCACCATGCCAACTAAAACCATCCTTTGTAAACATTATATAACAGACCAGACCAGTACAATGCTAAGTTATAGCCAGCTGTAACCATCTCCAAGTTTGTTACGGTCCCTATGTGGACACGGTCCCTTGCAGCAATCTGCTTTAGAAAAAAACACGCTTCTCTATAGGAATAAAATTATTAGGCAATTTTTTCAAATGCTTTTTCAACAATTTTGAAAATGATTTATTTCCCTTTTCGATGTGATATTTAGAGATGAATGTGTTCAGTCGAGGTTAAGGGTCAAAACATCTTAGCCAGTCCAATACGACAGGACCAGCCAAAGTGCCTTTTCTGTACTGCAGTGGTTGACATAGCTACGGGAAGCAATGACGAGCTGGCAGAAGCACTTGGCAAACAGACAATAGTTAAAATACAATACTTTTACTCTGGACGCTGTTCACTATGAACTTATTGCATACCAAGCTAACCATAGGTTGCTGTACGATTTCAGACTTGTACAGATTGACTACTACATCAGAACAATGCCAACTGCAACCAACCTTTGTAGTGTTACATAATTTCCTTTGCCTACAACAATGAATGTAAGATTCATCGTTTGGTTCTAGGGCCTATACATAGCCGCTACTGTCGATATTCACAGTCCCTAAACGCACATGGAAAAGGTGATTGCCACTGAGGACAAAAAAACAAGTAATGCAGTTGTTTTCCAAACCATTCAATTGACCAGAAAGCTTACTTAGAGCTTTCGTACTGTATAATATTAAAAACAAATCTTGTTTGACTTACCGCTACAACAGCCAACATGTCAATCTTCCACTGAGCCGTAATCGAAACACCTTCCATCATTCTTTGCCGTCCCGTGTTCCTCTCTGCGTTTACAATAAAATATACGGATTGTGAAGTTAGAACTAAGGGACCAGACTAATTTCCCTTCCAGCCTCGGTTTGGTTACATTGGGTTTCATAGTAGAGAACAAAATTGTGGCACTAGTTTATAACTATTCGATTGGTATGTTTTTAAAGTACTACCAGCGGTAAACTTGCAATTATTAGCTTGAAAATGCAATTACTTGATACTCTGTAAATGAGTGATTTAGTTTTAATAATTATTTGTTGTACTGCAACGTCGTAAAAGGGAGAGCCAATAAAGTTTTTCTCTATAGGGAACATAACACTTCAAAAGAATAATAAAATGGTAGGCCTACCACATGAGTTTACATCTTGGTAAAACGAATAAGGATACGAAGGGTCGCCCAGTATTACTTTGCTGATGAGCACAATATTGTTTACTTTAATTTGATTTTGTTTTCTTCTAAGGCGTGAACAATAAGTTTGTCAAATACAAGTTAAATCCTTCAGAGGAAGACACACGCATACAGTTGGCATATATTCCATTTCACATTACAAAACATTTCCCACTTCTTCAGTCACTTCTGATAAACAACAATCTTTGCACTCGTTATGCGAACCTTCATACCGAGGCTGAGAGGAAAATACAATGGAGGTCAAGCAAAGGATTTTCCTTGGAATGAGATTTAATTTAAAGTCCAAATCAAGTTGGACCTCATGGGACTCCACCAACTTCTTGAACAAAAAGCACCGACAAGAACAATGGATAATGACCTAGCCCGGTGAGGGCGCTATGTCAGTTTAACGGTCACAAAAAAGTACGACTATCTAGTCGAGACATCGAATTATTCGATTTTCTGCCCTGAGAATCTCAAAAAGCGACAGTATTTCCTTGACCGGGAGTAAGGGGCCTGGAAGGTAGGTATGTCTGGTGGGAAACTTAGCCGCTTCAAGATGATACGTATCTCAATCCGGACTTCTTGAAATTAAACAATTACAAGAATGAACTGATACATTTAAGATTGTAAGCCGGAGTTTTTAATTTGTGGAGTAAGCTTAGCGATGGTAATTAAACACATGGTCTAATTTCATGATTCCGCTTACTGTGGAGTTATGCAGGGACATACATTCAAGTATAATATATGTTAATGTATGTCAGCGCCTTGTTTAGGGTTTGCCGGCTACAGTCTAGCATGCCTGTTTCCCCTACCCTTCTAAAATGCTTTAAATTAATATTATACGCTGATGAGAAGGTTTTGTTGACAAAATGAATTGTTTGGGACAGTGTTTTAATCTATAAAAAAATAATAATAGCGCTATACAACAAACTTAAGCGGCTCAACTGGGTTACTTTATTCGAACTTTGGAGGACATTGTCAGGAACTTAGTTTTTTCCTTACTAAGAAAATTCTATAATCATTTCGTGATAAAGGCCAACAGTTGTGTATTTTTTGGTGCTCATAGTCTTGGACTTGGCAGGTCATGTTGAAAAAGAAATAGTTGTTAGCGTGATAATACTCATAAATGGGGATCGGGCCAGCGAGCACGTAGGACACTGCAACTGTTTTCTTATATTGTTGCACATTAATTAGCTACTGTGTATATTCTTCCACTCTAGAATTCTAGTTCTAAATTGTGTATAACGCTACTTAGTCAATGGTTTGTTTAATGCTCGGCCCGTCGTTGCAACTTCTCCAGGGTATACTTGGTTTAATTTACTGAAAATTATTTTTGTGAAGCTTGTTTGGACTGGCAACAGTGCACAACAATTAAATAATATAGAATTCGAGAATTTCAATTCAACATCACATTGGTCATTGTAGGACTCCCACAACTCTATGACTCCCTACGACTGAAAAGAACAATAAATAAATCGATGATCACAGAGCAAAGTGAGGGCGCTATGCCAACTTAGCGGTCTCATTTTTACTTCGCTATACAGGGGACATAGACAGATTCAGTCCTTACATGTTGTAATATTGTCATCCACTTGGTTTAAGTTTTGCCGGCTGCAGTCTAGGATGCTAGATTCCCCCTGTGATTAAAGTGCTAAACTATTAATTAACAAGAGCTGATGAGAAGGATTTGACAACATTTGTTTTGGAAAGCGTTTTAGCCCGTTGAAACTTGCGACCAAAAAGAAGGGAGAAGGATAATGTTGTTTGGATTTTGGTGGTCATAGTCAAGTAGTTTTTTTTTTTGTTTTTTATGTTTGATATTTCCAGTATTCTACTTTAAAAGAGGTTTCTTTTGAGAGTATGGCTAGACTAAACGTAAATTACTGAGGTTTGAGCGAGCTCAAACGCCGTGTTTGTTGCGTTGTGTACGGCGTGAAGTCGGGTTGTGATAAGGGAGATCGCGAAGTTGTCTGACAGCTTCCCCTTCTAATAAAACAATTTGAGGGTGTAAATAAAGGGATTTCAGCTTTTTCTGGGAATTTTTATTGAAAATATTGCCAGCAAAACCATTACAATGAGGAATATAACACTTTACTTTTCGTGCACAAACACAAGACATCGAGTGAACATTGGTCAAACTGTGTTTACCCATAACTGGCATCGTCAGCGACCGGTAAGGTCTCATGTCACAAACTCCGGAATATTCTTCCTTTCCAAAATTATAGTTCTAATTTTAGTGTATAACACGACTAAGTCAATAGTTAGTTTTGTCCTCGGTCCGTCCTTGCAACTCAATGTAACCGCGTGTGCTAAACTGTGAATAACTAAATAAAATAGAATTCCAGAATTCAACATCACATTGATCATTGTAGGACTCCTACAACTCTATGACTCCCTACGACTGCAGAGAACAATAAATAAATCGAGGAAAACAGAGCAAAGTGAGGGCGCTATGCCAACTTAACGGTCTCATTTTTACTTCGCTATACAGGGGACATAGACAGATTCAGTCCTTACATGTTGTAATATTGTCATCCACTTGGTTTAAGATTTTGCCGGCTACAGTCTAGGGTGCTAGATTCCCAATTCCCCCTGTAATTAAAGTGCTAAAAATGAGCATAAGCCGATGAGAAGGTTTTAAAAACATTTTGTTTGGGACAGCGTTTTAGCCTGTTGAAACTTGCAACCGAAAAAAGGGGGAGGGGTAACGTTGTTTGGATTTTGGTGGTCATAGTCATAATTTTATAATTTTTTATGTGACAATGATTTAAATCAAGTTTGCTGTTCGATATTTTCAGTATTCTACTTAAAAACAGGTTTTCTTTTGAGAGTATGGCTTGACTTAACGTAAATTACTGAGGTTTGAGCGAGCTCAAGCGCCGTGTTTGTTGCGTTGTGTACGGCGTGAAGTCGGGTTGTGATAAGGGAGATCGCGAAGTTGTCTGACAGCTTCCCCTTCTAATAAAATAAGGTCAGGGTGTAACTAAAGCGATTTTCAGCTTTTTCTGGAAATTTTTATTGAAAACATTGGCAGCAAAGTCATTACAATAAGGGCAATGTAAAAGCACACTTTCCGTGCACAAACACATGACATCAAGTGAAATTCTCGTGGACCTGGTTGGTGGAACTGTGTTTACCCATTACTGGCATCGTCAGCGACCGGTAAGGTCTCATGTCACAAACTCTGGAATATTCTTCCTTTGCAAAATTATAGTTCTAATTTTGTTTATAACACGACTAAGTCAATGGTTTGTTTTGTGCTCAGTCCGTCGTTGCAACTCAATGTAACCGCGTGTGCTTAGCTCATGGTAAGCATGGTACATCTTGTCAAAGGTAAACTTGGTTAAATTTACTGAAAATAATGTGTGTGAAGCTTGTTTGGACTGTCAACAGCGCACAATAGAAACTGTGGTTAATTAAATAAGATATGATTTCAAAGCAACATCACATTTGGTCATTGTAGGACTCCTACAACTCTATGACTCCCTACGACTGAAAAGAACAATAAATAACTCGAGGAAAACAGAGCAAAGTGAGGGCGCTATGCCAACTTAACGGTCTCATTTTTACTTCGCTATACGGGGTATCTAGCAGGGACATAGACAGATTCAGTCCTTACGTGTTGTAATGTTGTCAACCACTTGGTTTAAGTTTTTGCCGGCTTCAGTCTAGGATGCTAGATTCCCGATTCCCCCTGTAATTAAAGTGCTAAAAATGAGCATAAGCCGATGAGAAGTCTTTTTAAAACATTGTTTGGGACAGCGTTTTAGCCTGTTGAAACTTGCAATCGAAGAATCGCGGCCAAAGGGGGTGTGGGGGGGGGGGGGGGGTAACGTTGTTTGGATTTTGCTGGTCATAGTCAAGTAGTTTGTGCTTGTTACGGAAATGCTAAAATAAATATTCATTGATGAGTAAATTTGTTGGAAATATTATTATGAACAAATAAAATATATGATTTGAGGCATTGCATGATGATGAGGTATCAATTTGGTTTGCTGTAACATCATGTGTGTATCTACATGCCAGATGGAGTGTGTTCTTTTCAGAACTGCATTGCTATTATTTTACTAACGCAGAGTAGATTTATCGGATTTTTCAGGAGACTTCCAAGTTCGGAAAATAACTGTTCTGATTTTTAACTACTACCTGGGCGGAAAGTATAGAAAACGGAATGTAAGTATTATGCTAATAAAATATGAGCATGAAAACGTACGTGGTATAAAGAGAAGTAAAGCAGCTTTGATAGTATATCTTTTTGAGAAAGTACGAAGTACTGCAGTTATGGAAAAAGATATTATTACTTATTCTGCCCATGAGTTTGATTTTAAACGCTTCTCGGATTGCGTATTCCTAAAGGGATTATATTTCCTGCGTGGACATTACTAGCACCAGAGTTTCGAGGATAACTCAAAAGCAAAAACACATGTTCAAATAAAATGTTCAGTTGTACAATTCTATTATATATAACAGATGTTAAATTTGCATCGGGGGTAAATAATATTTTAGCACTGTATACTCAGTACTTACCCAACTTTTGTGACAACAAAAAATCTCAGGACTCGGGTTGGATTCGAACCCACGACCTTTGCTATACTAGAGCAGTGTCTTACCAACTAGACCACCGAGACTGCCCGGTAAATTGAGGCAGTTCGAATCCTATGTTTTAGCAGCGGGTATTGCATACAATTTAATAGCTGTTAAATTTGCATCGGGGATAAAGATAATAATTTTGATTTTTACCACATCGATGTGTGTTACCACTGTATACTCAGTACTTACTGTTTTATACTTTATTATGATTAAAACTGTCAAAAAAACCAGAGGATTAAAAGGCCTTTGAACATCTATTTGTTGGATATTACTTGAGGTGGTAAGCGCCTAATTGATTTTTTTTACACCAAACATATCAAAAAAATATTACAAATAAATTGTCGCGACGAGATATATTATTATTTTATTTGTTTTAATATCTTCCCCGTCAATTATTTTTATGTTTGGGAGAGTGCCTCTCTTTGCCGTCTAAGTTCCTGATTAAATAAAACATACAACTTGGAATACAAAAAAAAAAATTATCAAAATAAAAAACAAAAAGTTACTCTGCGATTTGTCAGGTATTCAGGAGCCGCGATTCGGGTTATTCCCCCATTGCAATGTATGGTCCGCGCAACACATACACCACTAACAGAGGCCCCTTACCGGCTTCCATATAGCACCCTTCTGGTATGACAACCGACTTCACAGTATATCCTTCCCTATCTCTCAACCCTAGCAGTCCTTGCCCCCCTCGCTCAGGGTAAACAAAGCGGCTCCCAAACCATACTGGTGTCTTTCCCAGTAATTAATGCCTTGTTTCGTATTATTGCGAGGGGCCGGGATCGAACTCGGGACCGGTGGCTCATACCGATTCGGAGTTCAGAGACAGTACCAGCGCCTAACGAATCGCCCTAGCACGTTGGTGCTTGCCAGACCCGATTTTAATTCTTATAAGGCAAAATAAATCCACATGCATTGTGGGACGGTCGTTTGATCACTGGGACGTGAACAACAGACCATAACAGACTTAAATTATTCTCTAAAAAAAGCACTACCGCACTAGCTCAGTGAGTTAAGACGCAGTAAATGACATACTTTAGACGTCATGTCTGAGTTCGAATGCCGGCCTCGACACAAAAGATATAAATTACTTTTTTTTTTTTTACTTGAAACGAAACGACCTATTTACAACCCAAAATAGCCACACTGGAAAAGAAAAAATACTTCAAAATGGGCAAGAGTTTTTAAAAGATTTTAATACAAAATGTTAACCACCAGCACCCGTGGCGCAATGGGGGTGAGGGCGGTACCAGAACCCTAGCCCAACCTACCCCAAAAAAGATCATAAAACACCTCAAAATGAATGGTTCAATACTTAGCCCCACCCCGTGAGTTATGTCTTTGCCCCTACTTGCACCCCCCTTCCGATTGGAAATGTTTGGTTACGTCAGTGACCACCACTAAGCTAAAAAGTTACCTCCTGTTCATTAGCATGCTTAGCGAGGAAACTAACCTAAGGACAAAACTGCTTTACTCTAAACAAGACCAGCATCTGACGTTATGTACTTGTTGCGCTACCAAGATACACACTTATAGATAAACACTCTAGGGTCATTTTGAAAAGCTCAGCTTTCTTTCGGTAAGTTTGAAAACGTGCACATTGGGTACAGGTTTCCAATTAGATAGGAGGGGCTACAGTTGGAATCTAAGCATACGTTACGGAAAGGACATACAAAAGAAAAACAGAGAGCGCCCTTTGCTGTTAACCGAGCGCGCGCACATGTCTACAAAATTGAATTTGATTCACGTACCTGATGTACTCCAATTGCTCTCTTCCACTTGACCTTCCTTGCCTCACACTGAGATATAAACATCTGGTTTTATGTTCACATTTCTCCTCCTCCCAGTTGAACACTTCGTCAGTTAGAAAGTCATGCATTCTGTACGAAAATTAACAGACAGGATGCAGGCACGTTGTGTTTACAATGTGGCCATAGAACACTGGGTCTGGTTCCCTACGCATGTGTGATGGGAAAGGGTCTAAATGACAATGAAGGGGCCAAGCTATGGACATGTAGGAATCTATGGTAATACTTTATTTTGACGAATTTTGAAACCCATTTCCCAAGTTGATGATTAGCAAGTTTCATTTCAATAGCATACAGTGTATACATCAAATCGTGCTAGTATGTAAGTGACATTTTTTTCAGATTTGACTTAGTCCTTGTTTGAATAAAAACACACAAAAAGCCTGACTTAGGCGTGTATTCAAGTCATCAATAACGTACAGTAAAATCTATAGTCAAGTTGTAGTGATGAATTATATTGAGTGTTCTTGGAACAATCGAAATATTGAAAGCTTTTTAAAATTCAACTGAAACTTTTTGCTTCCTCTGAGCATGCTCAACGATTTTTTTTCTCTTGCATTTTTTCCCAGACGGTGTTTCCACTCCTCATCATTGATCGAAACAAAAGCGAGAATGAAACGTCAAAACCCAGAACCAGTCAAAAAACACCAACAATCTCAATAGCCAAACAATAGAGTAGTAAAAAAGAACTAAGTATAATGAAATTTTACATAAAACAAGATCAATAATAAAGATCAACAAAAACGGAATAACAAAAACGGACTAACAAAAACGGCTTGGCTTGCCACTACTGGTCAACAGAAACAAACCACGAGGGGAAAACAAAAACAACTTTGTGTCATTCTTATTTATTTGTAACTCAATCATTTCGGCACAGCAATAAGTTATCGCTACTTCAAACAAACTGGTAAAGAAACCCAACAGGGTTAAATAAAAGAAAACTGTTGAATGAATGAACTTTGTTTAAATTGCGACCAACCTGAGAATGTTTATACAGACATCTTGACATTATTGACTTTGCTGCAACAGTCGGGTCCCCGACGCCCACAGTGACAATGACAGTTCTTATGCTGATTTCATTAAGTCTGGTTTGCCTTGTTATTGGTTACTCTGGTTTGAATTAAAGACAAATAAAATGGTTGTGTCATGATGAATTGCTTTTTGATTTAACCTTTACACCAAAGAGTGGTAGTTACTAGTACAATTAATTCAAAAGTGAGCAATGCACAACAAAATTAGCTAAGCAGAGAAAAGTATTGCTTAGCAAAAAAAGGTCACCAGCCAAAATTACATTAGGAATAGGTTTAAACAGACTGTTGCCCCACTCAATTTATGCTGAGCAAAACAATTTGTTAAGCAGTTTTTTCTGCTTAAAGGCGGTGGACACTATTGGTAATTACTCAAAATAATTATCATCATAAAACCCCACTTGGTAACGAGTCATGGGGAGAGGTTGATAGTATAAAACATTGTGAGAAACGGCTCCCTCTGAAGTAACATAGTTTTTGAGAAAGAAGTAATTTTCCACGAATTTGATTTCGAGACCTAAAGTTTAGAAATTGAGGTCTCGAAATCAAGCATATGAAAGCACACAACTTCGTGTGACAAGGGTGTTTTTTCTTTCATTATTATCTTGCAACTTCGACGACCGATTAAGCTCAAATTTTCACAGGTTTGTTATTTTATGCATATGTTGAGATACACCAAGTGAGAAAACTGGTCTTTGACAATTACCAATAGTGTCCAGTGTCTTAAACAGCTTTATGAAGTTTGGCCCTGATGGTAACATTTAACACCAGTGATTAACACCAGTGTTGTGCCCTTTGTTGTCCAATATGAAACTAATGGGTAAGCATTCCTAAACCACAGCCCTAACTATAATCCTTTCAACTTACAGTTTCGAACTGTATAAAGCTGCTAAGCAAAACATGATTTGGGCAACAGTTACAGCAATAACAATTTAGGAATTTTGGCTGGTAACCAGTTTATGTTAAGCAAGCTTTTTTGTGCTAAGCAACTTTGTATGCTTACAGGCTTTATGCAATGGGATCAAGATCCATCTTTTTTAGGTTAAAAATAAGTCAGAGCTTAAGTCAGAAACCACCGAGGGTCAGAAATGGCCCTTTTTAGAACAAGAGCTACACAAACAATGGTTAACTAGTGTGTAAACAAATCAACACTTAATTACTTTAGATCCCCCAACTGTCACTTCTTAATTTAAACCTGCCTTTCCATACATACATACATGTATTAACATACATCAAGTCTTCTAGTTTTCAAGAAACATCGAAAAGGGATGGCACATCATTGGTTATTGGTGTAATTGATGTTTTAAAACTTATATTAATTCAAATTGTTTTTTTTTAATATAATATATTTTAACCCCCAAAAAACCGATGTGTGTTAGCACAGGCAAGACACTTGTAAGACACTGCTTAAGAATTTAAAAGGTTGTGGGATCGATTCCTACGCAAGTAATATGCCTGTTATTTTCTTCTTACAGAGCTTCGGGTAAGCACAGGGCTTATCATACTTGCTGCATAAATATATAGGATTCAACCTGCCTCTAGCTATCTCAGTGCTCTTATCTCAGTGGTCTAGTTGGTAAGACACTGCTTTAGATTTGAAAAGGTTCTGGGTTCTAATCCCACCCAAGTAATATGCCTGTGATTTTTTCACAGAACTCAGGAAAGCATATACAATGCCAACACACATCGGTGTACATGTATATGGGTGAATTAAAACAAACATTATGTTATAGTATGTTAAGAATTCTCAAAATATAGGCCTTAATCAGTCAACACCAAGACTAGGGTTAAATTTTAGATGGGTATAAAGGGGTGCACAATGCCCTGGTTTGGGAATGGAACATCACATAAGATCAGCAAATTTGTTAGTTAAGGATATCTACAAATATTACAGCATTGTGCTACAGACCTGTATGCTTTGTTTTGGAAAGGGCAAGGGGCACTAAGGCATTTTCTCCTTAGTAGAGGGCACCCTACAAGGAAATTTGTACTGGAGCATTTCAAGGGCACCAAGACAATGACCAGGGGCATGGAGGCAATCACCTTTGTTGTCTCCCTGAAGTAGCAGGCCTGATGCTATCAATGCAAAACGAACTTGATCATCAGCTGTCTTAAATTTACATCTATTTGTCAATAAACTTTATTCTAATGACCAATCACTGCTTTTACAATATCATTTTGTCCTTTATAAAGTCAAATGTGGATCGATGGGTGTTTGAATTTGAACAATCTACAAATTTTCTCTTTGACCCAATTCCCCCGATTGTGCCTTTTTTGTAGTCAATGTTCCTGTTTGTTACACAATACACTGTGCACTTTAGGCAATGAGGCCTTTACAGTCTTACCAAAACTTGTATATGCAATTTGATTCCCAAAAGCTAGGGTGAGTGCTGCAGACAGTAGCTGCATGTGGTGTACATGGGATCAACACTCAAAACTTAATACTCAACACTCAATACTCATTATTAAATACTCACTGCTTCACTGCTACTGTAATATCAGAGGTGACTGCATCCTCAACTTTGGTTGAGATAGTTAGGATCCTGTTGCTGCAGTGGCCTTCTCAGCTACAGTAGTTTTCTGAGCGATGGCTGTGGAGTACTTTGGGGGTCCATGGTACGCCTTCACTGTTACTGTAATATCAGAGATGTCTGCATCATTGACCTCAGTTGAGATTGTTGAGATTTCAAATCCAATTCCAGCAGCACAAACTCAGTTATTGGTTGATGCATGAACAGCTTCATCCAGATTCCAGTTAGAGACTCAAACCCTGGTGCTCTCCTCTCACTTAAACTGCAGCAATAATCTCAGCCATCTCGTTGGACTTCTGGCCGGAGTTGCAACCAATGAGTACCCCTGGCACCACAGTCCACAGCCTGCTTGGTTCCCTGATGACCATACTCAGTGTGGTGATTTATCTCATTCTTGATACTATCAGTTTCTCTGTCAACCTGTGAAAATAGAGAAGCATTTATATTAATATTAATATTAAAGTCTTATATAGCACACGTATCTACCAACAAGGCGCTTGTTATATACGTTTTAAGAGAAAGATAGGTTTTGAAGTTATGAATTCTGAGACCCAATTATGTAGCACATTATAAGGGTTTACAAGGTGCTACACGGCATACAGCAGCCACAGCCATGAACACCAGGGTGAACCCCGTCTCTTTTTGACAAGTGCACTGAGTTCTTTTACTTGACATTAAACAACACAATTAACCATTAACATGACGTCCCATCTGAAGGACGAAGCAATGGTTTAATGACTTGCTTAAGGACACTAGTGTTATGACAGGGACTCGAACCCACACTCTGTTGATCAGAAACAACAGAGTTTGAATTCGGTGCTCTTAACCCTTCAGTCAGGACACTTCCATCGACTAAAAGCCAGCAAAAAAAAAAAGTATTTTAATATTCTAAAGATTCAACTTTGTACCTTAAAGCTCCTGGACACTTTCTGAACAGAACAAAAATTAAAAGTTCACAGATTTACAAACAACTTACAGGGTTTACAGAAGGTAATAGTGAAAGACTTCCCTTGAAATATTGTTCCATGAAATGCTTTACTTTTTGAGAAAACAATACAACAATTTTTAATTCTCAATATCGAGGATAACTGATATAGAAGGAAAACTGATTTCTTTTAAACACATGTCATAACACGGCGAAACGTGCGGAAACAAGAATGGGTTTTCCCGGTATTTTCTCCCGACTCCGATGACCGATTGAGCCTAAATTTTCACAGGTTTGTTATTTTATATATAAGTTGTGATACATGAAGTGTGGGCCATTGGACAGTACTGTTTACTGATGTTGTGTGATTGCTTTAAAAGAAAAGGCGATAGTTTTAATTTAACAGTTTTGCGTTTTCATTCCTGTTGTGATAAGAAACCAAGTATGACATTAAAGGCAGTGGACACTATTGGTAATTACTCAAAATAGGTATTAGCATAAAACCTTATTTGGCATGTTTGGTAACAAGTAATGGGGAGAGGTTGATAGTATACAACTTTGTGAGAAATGGCCCCCTCTGAAGTAACATAGTTTTTGAGAAATAAGTAACTTTCCACGAATGTGATTTCGAGACCTCAGATTTAGAGTTTGAGGTCTCGAAATCAAGCATCTGAAAGCACACAACTTCGTGTGACAAAAGTGTTCTTTCTTCCACTTTTATCTCGCCACTTCGACAACCGTTTGAGCTCAAATTTTAACAAGGTTGTTATTGTATGCATTTGTTGAGATACACAGAGTGAGAAGACTGATCTTTGACAAGTACCAATAGTGTCCAGTGTCTTTAAGTAAGATTTGAAACTTTGCATGGTGGAAACACGATACAGTAAAGGTTTGAGGCAACACCATGAAATGATAATATCTAAATGAGCATACTGAAAACAAAAAGTAGAGTTGAAATAATATATAATATCCAAGTCTTAAATAGCACACTTATATAACAAACAAGGTACTCAGGGCGCTGAGTATATACAAACTTTCAGAAAGATAGGTTATTGCAGTGATGAGTTTTGAGATCCAATTAGTTAGCACCGTATAAGTGTTTAAGCTACGGCGCATTAAGCAGCCACAGCCAGGAACACCGGGGTGAACCCCTTCTCTTTTTGATAAGTGCACTGGGTGCTTTTACATGCGTTACAGAACATATGGGACCAACGGCTTTATGTCCCATCCGAAGGACGAAGCAATGGTCAAGTGTCTTGCTAAAGGACAAAAGTGTCATGGCTGGGGATTCGAACCCACACTCTGCTGATCAGAAACACCAGAGTTTGAATTCCGTGATCTTAACCGCTCGGCCACGACACTTCCACAGGTTCCATTCAGAACCACCCACACTCATTTATAGGTTACATGGTGTTACCGCAAACCGTTGCTATATAAGTATGACATTGCAACTCTCACAAGTTCATACCTCATTATATGACCTTAACTCCATGTTGCAATAAATACATGTACATAGTTATTGTGTATTCTTTTCTACAGAAATGAACTTTGTTTTCCACAAAATGAGCAATAATTGTGGATGTATTTACCTCATTAATTGTGCGATGCAGCTTTGTCTCCACACCACCAAATTGTTATATACTTCATCATCAGTCCGGTAGTTCACATCCTTCTTCTCGCTGATGGTATGATGCATTGACATTAACTGTTGGGGGTCAAGAAGTTTGGGAATGAGGTTATAGACTAGTAGACTAGAATGATAAGTTGGTTCAATATAGTTTGACAACAAGAATCAAAAACAGGGACAGATTGTGATACAAGCGTGAACAGCGAAGAACAAAAGAGGTCCACATAATGTATAGCATTGCAGCTACACGGACTTTCAAATGTCAACACAGTCATTTTACAATCTTCAAGGATAAATGAACAAAGCACACACAAAGATAAAACCAAAAGCCACCTTTATTTTAGATGTTTTGTGGTGCAACCATAGGTCAACTTGAGGGGGGAAACTTGATAAAAGTTGGGGGGGGGGCACCCCCAGGAATTATGCCCATGAGCTTCATGATAAAGGTGGTCAAAAACATGTGCGGGACATTTGATATTACGTCCCCTACCACTGTCCCCGCCCCCCACTGTGATTGATTTTTTATACAGTTCTGATACATGTAGGCCTAAGGGTATATAAGATTCTGTGGCGCACTCAGCAGCCACTGCTAGAAACACCGGGGCAAACCCCTTCTCTTATAGCTTTAAGTGTAACTGCCTTCGATTTCATCAACTCTTTCTAACTTATGATTACACATAGGCTTTCAGACCTTTTAAGTTCCGTAACCATAGATGTTGAACCATCATAATTTGGTAGGAGTTTAATATTTGTCAGCTGCTGGGCTCTTCTTACATTAGTTAGCACAGGACCTGCGACCCTTTGTTGCTAGGGGTGAGGCATTGTACTGAAAATGCTCAATACACATTGGTGTAAGGTAAAATCAGTGTTAATCCCTATCAAAGATGCAATTGTGGCACCCGCTGCCAACACCTATGATTCAAACTGCCTCTAGCCGTCGGGCAAGACATCTGAATTATCAACGCAAAGGTCCCTTTATTAAAATAAATATTATATATAGCGTTATCCACACTTCAAACCAATATAATTCAAACTTGCTCCTTGTCACTTGGTGAGCTCATTGGCCTAGCAGTTAAGATCTACTTTACAATGAAGAAGGTGGACTACCGTCTCAACTGCCTCAGTATTTCGATATGATTCAAACTTGCTTCTTGTCACTGGGTGAGCTCATTGGCCTAGCAGTTAAGATCTACTTTACAATGAAGAAGGTGGACTACCATCTCAACTGCCTCAGTATTTCAATATGATTCAAACTTGCTCCTTGTCACTGGGTGAGCTCATTGGCCTAGCAATTAAGATCTACTCTAGAATGAGGAAGGTGGACTACCGTCTCAACTGCCTCAGTATTTCGATATGATTCAAACTTGCTTCTTGTCACTGGGTGAGCTCATTGGCCTAGCAGTTAAGATCTACTCTAGAATGAGGAAGGTGGACTACCATCTCAACTGCCTCAGTATTTCAATATGATTCAAACTTGCTCCTTGTCACTGGGTGAGCTCATTGGCCAAGCAGTTAAGATCTACTCCAGTATGAGAGAAGGTGGACTACTATCTCAACTGCTTCAGTATTTCAACATGCTTCAAACTTGCTTCTTGTCACTGGGTGAGCTGATTGGCCTAGCAGTTAAGATCTAGCAGTTAAGATCTATGCTTAAAGAATATTAGTAAGCAACACTCTCAGCAGCAGAATGTTATTTGACAGTGGATTTGTCTGCACTCCTATTTCTTGACTCTAAGACACACCACATGGTTCCTCTCATCTCATACCTGATTACTTTGGTTTAGTTCATGCTCCAACAGTGACATCATCTGCTTCAGCTTCAGACTCCAAACACTCCTCATCCTCAAGACACTGAACTAGACTTGAGTTCTCCTTCTGTAAAGAACAAAGATGAGAAAGAGGATAGATGATGTGAAAGTGGAATCCAGTAGAATTCCACCCATTGATGATCTTAACACCATGCTCAAAAAAGACTTGACATTTCTAAATTAAGGAAATATCTCTAAGCTCAGAGCAGTTTGTACAAGACAATCAAAGTGTATGAGGGAGAAAGAAAATGGAGTAAATCCTCATTAGACAGAAATAATAATAGAGTAAGAATCATCTCCAGATTTATTGACAATGTCAAAAGTTGGGAATATACTTTGCTTTAGAGATAATTGGAAATATACTTTGCTTTAGAGATAGAGTAGCATTAACAAGACAACAATTATAAGTAAGTAACCATTCTAATTGTATAACTTGATTTGTTTTACTTCATAAAAGATGTGAGCTTCTTCAAGATCCATTAAGTAACTTCAATAATTCCTAAACATTTTTATAGTAAAGAAATACTTCTAGGCTCAGAGCAGTTTGTACAGGACAATCAAAGTATATGAGGGAGAAAGAAAATGGAATAAATCTTCACTTGACAAAAATAATAATAGAGTAAGAATCATCTCCAGATTTATTGACAATGTCAAAAGTTGGGAATAAACTTTGCTTTAGAGATAGAGTAGCATTAATCCAAGCAACTTTTCACGAGCAATAATCCACTGCAACGTCTTAATATACAGATCAAACTTACTCAAACAAACTCAAACTAAACTACTTTTTGTATGCACTATCAACAGCGTTAACCAGTCTTGATTATCAAGTAAAATGTACTCCCAATATGGGTCAAAAAGCAAACTCATACAGTAAGTCTTTAAATCACTTTTGATCATAAAACATACCTGTCTCTTAAAGGGAAGATACACGTTTGGTAATTACTCAAAACAAATATTAACTTAAAAACTGACTTGGTAACGTGCATTGGAGAGCAGTTGATAGTATAAAACATTGTGGAAAACGACTCCCTCTAAAGTAACGTAGTTTTTGAGAAAGAGGTATTTTCTCACTTAAATAATAAAGACTTCTAGCTAGAAGTCTTTTATTCATGTCTGAAAGCACACAAATTTGTCTAACAAGGGTGTTTTTTGTTTCATAATTTTCTCGCAACTTCGATGACCGATTGAGCCCAAATTTTCAGAGGCTTGGTATTTTATGCCTATGTTGGGATACACCAAGTGAGAAGACTGGTCTTTGGCAATAACCAAACGTGTACCTTCCCTTTAACATAAAAGCAAATCCAGATAATTGGAAGTATCAGCAATACAACTACTTCTAATAGCTTTATAACACAATAGCTTTATAACACAATCTTGATTATACATTGAAACTAAAGTTAACTTCAAACTTTTCTATAATGAAAATCATAAAGGATTACAAGGTGCTACGGTGCATAAAAGCAGCCACAGTCAGGAACACCGGGGTACACCCCTTCTCGTTTTGATAAGTGCACTGGGTTCTTTTACATGCGAACACAACACATGGGACCAACTGCTTTACGTCCCATCCGAAAAATGAAGCAATGGTTAAATGTCTTGCTTAAGGTCACAAGTGTCACGACTGGGGGATTCGAACCCACACTCTGCTGATCAGAAACACCAGAGTTTGAATTCTTTGCTCTTAACCACTTGGCCAAGACACTTCTACAGAAAACAATCTTGATTATACAATGAAACTAAAGTAAACTCCTTTCATAGGTTAATATCAAACTCATATACATGTATGCAGTATTTACTTTTATATGACTTGATCATAATGTACACATGTTTCTTAAGATCAAAGCAATTATAGTTATAGTTAATTGGAAGAATCATTAATAATAATAATATCAAAGTCTTATATAGCGCACAAATCTACCAAACAAGGTACTCAAGGCGCTGAGTTTATACAAACTTTCAGAAAGATAGCTTATAACAGTGATGAATTCTGAGAACCAATTACTTAGCACCTTATAAGGGTCTATACAAGGTGCTACGGCAGCCACAACCAGGAACACCGGGGCACAACACATGGGACCAATGACTTTTACGTCCCATCCGAAGGACGAAGCAATGGTTAAAGGAACACGTTGCCTTGGATCGGTCGAGTTGGTCTTTGAAAAGCGTTTGTATAAAATGCGTGTGGTTAGAAAGATGATTTACAAGTAGAATACAATGATCCACACAAATTTGCCTCGAAATTGCGTGGTTTTCCTGTTACTTTGCGAACTAACACGGTCGGCCATTTATGGGAGTCAAAAATTTGACTCCCATCATGCCCATAAATGGCCGACGGTGTTAGTCGACAAGGTAAAAGGAAAACCACGCAATTTCGAGTGATACTTGTGTGGATCATTATATTCTACTATTAAATTATCTTTCTAATCATATGCATTTTATAAAAAAACAGTTACAAATGCTTTTCAAAGACCAACTCGAACGATCCAAGGCAACATGTTCCTTTAAGTGTCTTGCTTAAGGTCACAGGTGTCGCGGCTGGGAATTCGAAACCACACTCTGCTGGTCAGAAACACCAGAGTCTGAATTCGGTGCTCTTAACCGCTCGGCGGTAATGTTCAATTGTCAAATGAAGATATAGGAATACAACAATCTACATTTTTAGTAATTACCAATAGTGTCCAGTACATAAAAACATATAAACACAGATCAAACCTAGTTTGAAACATTTACTAAACTACTGTTTTAGAACTAACTACAGATAAACAATCTTAGTCCGGTAAAATTAACTCCCAATAAATGTCAAACAGGAAAAATCTTGATTATAGAAAATAGACTGAACTTCCTTCATTGGTTAATACCAAACAAATGTTTATATTGATATGACTTGATCATAATGTACACTTGTTTCTTAACATCAAAGTAATCACAGTCAATTGGAAGAATCATTTATAATAACAAGTTCAATTGTCAAATGAAGATATAGGAATACAACAATCTACATAGACCATTAAGAAGTTATGTCATCAGAAATTTCAATCAATTCTGTGATCAATGGTGTTTATTGATTCAGAGTCAAATATTTCTAGATCTACTTTTTCCACACCATGATCAGACTATTAATTGTGTCTACAAGAGAAAACCTACTTCACAGTTGCCATGTACTCTAAAAACTCCTGACTCAGAACTGACCCTGATTCTAGATCCAATTAGACCTGACCCATGTTTGGATCAATCTGACCCACATTCAGGGTCATCCAGGAGTATCTAGAGTGCCTAGTATAAAGCCATCCAGCTTATCAGGCAAGTTGGGGAACTCTATATTTACTCATCCTGACTCTAGATCCAATTAGACCTGACCCATGTTTGGATCAATCTGACCCACATTCAGGGTCATCTAGGAGTATTTAGAGTGCTTAGTATAAAGCCATCCAGCTTACCAGGGAAGTCGGAGGAACTCTATAATTTACTCGTCCTGACTCTAGATCCAATTAGACCTGACTCATGTTTGGATCAATCTGACCCACATTCAGGGTCATCCAGGAGTATTTAGAGTGCTTAGTATCAAGCCATCCAGCTTAGCAGGCAAGTTGGGGGAACTCCGTATTTACTCATTCTCAGATTGTAGTGTCAGTAAGTTGGTCAACAACTACATACAAGTAGGATTTCAAACTTTGTATATCAGAGCAACAATCAAGTTCAGTTTAATGAACTAAAAATATCTGTCTAGTCATAAATTACACAAGAGCCTACTAGCAACAGGTTCGAAACAATGTAAAATGTGTTTTCAGTAGATGTCTGTTGCAAAGTCTTTCTGGTAATTGTTTAAAAATTGGTATCAGAGTTGACCTTTCAATGCTCCTCATTATTTTGGCTGATCTGCAATTTGTTTGCTTACTATTATATTCAACAACAAATACTACAAACGTATTACATTAGAATACAATACAATTAGGCCATAGAGCATTATAAGAACATAACAATAAACATAGTAAACCATTGTTCCTTTGCAAGTCAACCATGATGTTTATAAAATGAATTCTGCTCAACTAACACAGCATCTTATATTTCTGATTACAAATCAATGAAGTAGACTTTGTCAATCTTGAATAGACAATTTCTACCATCACAATTGTATGATCCCTGTGTGGAACATTTTGTTGGCATTTTTAATACATAAAAACAAAATCATATAAAATCCTGAAGTTAAGATTGGTTAGACAGTAGAGAAAGATAATGGATAACAAGGTAAAACAGTTGTTCTTTTACAAATCAACGTTGATAGTATGAAAACAAATTCTACTCAACTAGCAGAGATGTTATTTTCTGATTACAAGTCATTAAAGTATACATGGTCAATCTTGAATGGGACAGGAACAACAATAAAGGGAGCACTCTTCTACCGTTACATTAACACTTTTTCAGAGTAGTTGTAAATCTTTTCAGAACCTCAAACAACCCATAAATGTTGGAATGGACATGCAGGCTTATACTGAAAGGTGTTGAATTACTCTCCAATATCATAACAAAAATGGGAGGGCAAAGGCTGGTAACATTTCTCATGGAAGAACCTGAGGGTGGTTTAGGGAGAAAAAAACTGTAACTGAATCAACTAAAATTCTTCCCAGTGAAAGCCTGCATGTCCATTCACATGTCAAAACATTTGTTGGTGTTTTAAGAAAAGTTAATTCAACACTACTAAGAGTTCACTATGTTAAGGTTTGAATTAAGCAATTGTGTGGATGTTTAACTGATATTATTGATCAATTAAACTAAATGTGAGTTTCCAATTTAAACTGATAAGATGTTTGTTTGATTAAAGAATGAATAACACACATCTTTTTGAATTCTTGATTGATTTTTATTGAGCTGTATGGACACTCTGTGGTCATTACATGTCAATGTACATGTTGTACTTGTAGCATTTATTTCTCTTACCAGTATCATCATAATCAGATAACATTACACCTTGTTATAAATCTTCACTGATTCCCAGTCTGCCACTGCAAGCTGTTGACCATCTGATGTCAATGATATTCCAAAAGGGCTGTACAGACCCTGAGCAATACAGCTGAGAAATCTACCCTGAGTGTCATACCGATGAATATGACCAGTGTTGTAATCCTCATTGCACACTGCAATATAGATAGCTGAGCTGTCACAGCATACACCTTCGCAGTATTCAACTGGTTGACTATTGACCTTTGGATTGATGCTAACAAGTGTACCACCATCAACTCCAACAATGTCTACTTGTTGTTGACTGCTCCCACTGACTACAACTCTGTCCTTGCTGTCAATGGCCAAGTACCAAGGTTTAGTCTGAACTGTAACAGTGTCTATCAGTGAACCAGCACTGGATCTGTGTTTAGTTATAACTGACCTCCCAACATCCCCGACCATGATTGTATCCTTTATGACTGCTACACTGCGGAGGTCTACTGATGTCATGTCCACTTCACTATGAGGCACTGTGTGGAATTCAAACATCTTCTTGCCATTCCTATTGTACATCTTGACAGAGTTGGTTTTATCTACAATCACTAACTGATTCTTGAATGCAGCAACAGCCAATGGATCTGAAAAACAAATGAACAAAAAGATAGGACTCAATTCAATGATCATTCATTTGCAAATTACTTTCAATCTATTTAATTTGATGATTGTGAAAAATGCAAAAGATATGTTTGCTTTATTAAATGTTGTCCTATATTAGAAAAGTCAGTATTACTTTGCTAATAACTCACAAAGCACCTACGTGCACCTTTGAAATACAGTAGGACAATAAACAGTTATCTGTTCATACTAGCAAGGTGACTACTATCAAGAGAACTTTGGTTAACTCCTTTTTAATTGCATTACTTGTTGTTATTTATCCTTTCATTTAGAAATAGAAACTTCTTTATTGATGGTGTTGAATAGAAGAATGTAAATATTCAGAATGACAGTAGATAGAGTGGATTCAGTGATCATGTAGAAAGTATGTATAACAACAGCACTAGAGCCTGCAAGGTCATTTAATCAATCTCAATTATGATTTGATTTAAAATAAAATAAATTAACCAAGGCAACACCTGGAGGAGTGAACAAATTTCCTGAGATATTACAATTGTTTGAATACTAAATAAAAAACAAACAATTAAAACCTATGTGGGGGACAAATGCCAGCATGACAATGACCAAAGGGGCCTTGCAACCAAACAGGTCCCTCACGGCAGGTTTTAATGATTGATCTGAGTTTTATTAAACTTTCTCAGATTTGGTTTCAGTTTTGGAGAGTAATGACTACTAATTTTCACGGAATACTGTTCGACTGACAACTAATCAACTGCAGTTTTGTTCACTGTTTGAACTGAGAGTTATAGCATTAATACACCTCTAACTAAAGACTTAAATTGTAAAAGACTTACCTCGTGGTATATTAATAGTTTTCTTCTGGTGTCCTGTAGTGTTGTAGATTACCACTCTGCTATTCATGTGGTCTGCCACTGCTATCTCATCCCCAGGTAAAGAGGCGTCAATATCCCAAGGCCGACTGATTCCTTTATCATACTCCAAACAAAGCTCCCACCTTGGCTCCTTCATAATCAGATTACCCAGGGAGAAGTCACAAACCCCTGGAGTGAATCTCAGATAGGAAAGGGTCGAATCTATCTTGGGTTGATTTTGATCTCTGAGTCCCTTCAAGTCCTGACTGATAGTAGAATAGACTGCAAGGAAGTCAGGAGCTAATGAACTCTTGCTGACATCTTTGGCGCTCTGCAATGATTGCTGTATTTGCTGCAAGTTTACCCTCACTGCTTGCTCAAATTCCTCCAATTTCCTGCTGCGATCTTTAAGGGTGGTTTGTATTTCATCCATGATGCGACTCTCTTGAGCTGTTACCTCAGCCCTGATCTCATCAGCTCTGTTCTTCAAGTCTGCCATGGTTCTCTTAGCTGCAATATGTAGGTTGTCTTTCATTGTTGAGGCAGTTGCTTGAGATTGTTCAAGCTTCTTCATGGTTTCTTCAAGGGGAGTAAAGAGTTGAGCCAATGACTGTTTGTATGTGGATGAGGCTTGGTTGCAGTCAATATACTCATGTGGTGGATTACGGTGATCTATGACAGTGCAATCTCTACAAATCATCACATCACAAGTTGTACAGTAGAACCTCATCACTTCACCTTCATGAGTTTGGCATTCTGGACGGCGTTTTGGTTTTCTGTCTTTGCTTGCAATCTTCCCATCACTTATGTCTTTCAAAGTGTTTACTGTGTGGCTTTTCTGGTGCATTTTGTAGCAGTTTGCACAAAAGATCGCAGGGCAGTCAAAACAGAAATGAGTTGCCTCATTTTTGTCCTTACATAGTTTACAAACCCACTGGTTGTTTTCAGATAAGCTGACCAGCTTCAGTTGATCTGCAAGACCAGTTATGTTGAAGTTAGTCTTGAGAGCTTGAACATCTTTCTGATGAAGTAGTGTCTTTTTTCGACACAGAGGACAAATAAGCATCGTAGCATCTTTGTAGTTGGTAGACTGGTATTTCTGCAAACAGATTTTACAGAAGCTGTGTAGACAGTCAAGTATTTTAGGGTCCTTGTATGGGTCAAAACAAATACCACACTCCAGATGATTCTGGACAATTTTCTCAATAGCTGAAACCTTTGGCGGGTTTGAAGAAGCCATTTTATCTGAAAAAGGTAGAAAGGAGCAAAACAATACTTTTAAATAAGATTAAGCATTCAGCTGACCAAGACCATTTCAGTACACGTCTTTAAACTTATAGATGATAACGGCATCAAAACAAAGAAAACACTTGTACTCAGCAGTTTGAATTTCTAAAGAAAAGTACTTCACCATTCACCAATTTGTGATAAGCAGTGTATACACCAATTAAGGCGGGCAAGTGCTGGCTGGGCGCTGCGCGCCACTGCTGCGGTGTACTTGTGCCTAATTTTGTGCACAAAGACACGAGAAAATCGTTTCCCTTTTCTCTTTTTATGGAAATTGAATATTGTCTTCGACAATATTTCCGATTTCTACATTCTTGATACTTTTATTTAAAATTAAGCACAGAGGAATATACTGATCTTTTGACCAAATATCATTTAAGTGACTTTTGTTTACAGTTTCCGCGTCTTTTCCTCTTAATTAACCTAAGACAAGCACCGTTTTCAAGATGATGCGGTTTCTATTTAGTTGCAAGTATTTGTGATCAGTGATGTACAATGGTATATCATGGTGTCCTGTTAAGGAAATTGTGATAGTCGTTGAGGAAAACACTTAATTTCCATAAAGAGTGAAAAGAAACATGATTTCTTCTTGTCTTTGTACACAAAACTAGGCTCATGTACACCTTGGCAATGGCGCTCGGTGCTCACACTGCTCGCCCGGTGCGCCCCTGAATTGGTCTTTACTCAGTGCTTTCCCCGGTGTGATGCAGAAACAAATCACAACCAACCTACTCAGGTTGGACTCAAACCCATGATCATCCCACAGCATCCTAGAGCTGATAACTAAACTACTAGCCCACTGAGCATCCCAGCACAGAGTGATGAGAATCCTGTAATTAATGCCTAATTAATGCTGATCACACATATCAGTGTTTGGTCAAACCCATCAACCTAATGAAACACCCATCAATAAAGTTATTATTTTATCTGAATTTTTGTCCAAACTCATCAATATCCTGTACAATTGTATCGAGAAAAAAACTACATGTAACTATGCCTAAGATGTAATCAGAAAATTTGACCAAAGCTAAACAAAATGGAATGTCCACAGACAACGTAGAAATGTTAAAAAAGTAATGATAACATTATTTACCAGTCTGTACATACACAATACTTTTTTCTTAAATAAACTTTAAATGAATGTTGAGACTTGTATAGAAAAAACCCAATATTGAGTTGTAAGATCCAAACCAAGTTGTGTACAAGAAACCCATGCAAAGTCTTCACTTACAATGTATCAATCATATTCTATTACAAATATAAACACTTATGGAAGTGTGTACATACTGCACAATACAAATTACATGTAGGTGTAGGCCTATCTCAAGCTAAGAGACTTGAACAAAATTTAATCATTTGTTATCTGTACTCACCTCAACTGTCCTTAGTAAATATGTCTGAAGTACTGTCCAAATTGAAAGAACACAAAATGAAGTCAGGTTTCTTGCTGAATTTCGAACAATTTTTTGCAGCATGTAACACCAGAGCTTGTCCCTCCCAAAATGGCTCTGGAAATGAAGCGTTTACTTCCTCCTAGAGTGACGCAGCAGGTTCATGTACATGTACGTCACACACCCTAAATTTAGCTGACTGTGCAGCTACACGTAGGCAACAGCATACAGAGAAACCACTGACCCTAGTAGTGAATAGTGAACTTGAATATGAAGCTACTATTGTTGTCTGTATATACTGCAAGTGTACAGGTAGCTCCATGTACCATTGGTGTCTGTCTATGTAGGTGTATGTATGGTGACTATCGAACTTTATATCAACTTTCAGTTTGCAAGTTATCATTGTTACCCGTCTGTGTTGCCCTTAAACGGTACTGAAATCATACACACAGAGTAAGTACTAATAAATATATGGCAATGTGCCTATAGGCACTAGACATGTTTGGTAACTGCAAAGACCATCATTCTCACATGGTGAATGCCAACATACATGTTAACTAACAATTCTGTGAAATTTTGGGCTCAACTTGTCATCAAAGTTGCAATATAATTATGCCAAATAACAATCCTTGATGCACAAATTTATGTGCTTTTCAGATGCCTGAAAAACGGCTTCAGGCCTGATGTCTTACTAAGATTCAAATATTTGAGTGGAAAAATAACTCTTTTTAAAAAACCTTGTAACTTGAGAAAGAGTTTCACAATGTTTAAATACTAGACATTAAATCTCCAAAGACATGGAGATATATTATTATCTCCATGTCTCGTTACCAAGTAAGTTTTTATGCTAATATATATTCTGAGTAAAAACCAAACATGTTCAGTGCCTTTAAACAGTAGTTGAATCCGCTAGTATTAAGTATTCTGATGATTTGGATTTGTCTATTCACAGTTGAAATTTTAAGTTTTAAGTAGAATCTCCCCAAATCCCCAGGGATTTTTTATTCTGTATAAGAAATACTCACCTCCGATACCTACAAATGCATTTACAATGCGCAAGCGCAAGCGACTCCGCTGAACAAAAACAAAGCACCCCTCCTTGCGCTGCAGCTCCCGTGTGTACACACAAATAACGCACTTCTTTTTATCTGAGCCTTTTCTGTGTAAGGGGCCTTGTCGAAATTCCCCAGCCGTTCCTCTGCAGAAAGTATGCAGCCATTCCGGCAAGTCTGTGTTGCCAAGGAGTGCAGACAGTCTGCAGACAGAACGGTCATGTGCGGCCAAGCGCAGCACAGTTAATAAGGTGCACTGGGTTGGCACTATTGTTGGAGTGTCAATAGGCTAATAAATAAACATGAGGCACTGAATATCTGTGACCAGTCTGCAGACCGTCCGGATAACTATTCAACAAAAAGTAATCTTCAGTTGCTCTGAATCTGTTGATCTTTCCTTTAGAACCTTTGTGCAATGGTGCAGTTGATACATTTCCTTTTAAAACACGGTAAAGGATCAAGGGATGTCAAGCAACTTTTCAGAAATGCCGGCAATTACACAGAGATGGATGTACTACTACTCCTACTAGGACAATGATTAAGTTTCCCCTTCCACCTAGGGTTCTAGCCAGGCATTAAATAGCGTGTCGGGTCGACAAGTTATAACCAAATTCCGACACACTTTTGATCATGCATGTTTTTTCTTTGCTTTTAAAAACTTAAAAAAAAAACTTCTGTTGTGTTTTTCTGTAATCTATTTTTTTTTTTTTTTTCAATCCAAAACGTTGTCGTGACGCGCTAGCTTACCATCTCGCTCTCATAACATGCAGCGTCGAAAAAGCATTCAAGAAATTACGGGATCGTTATCATCATCAGCAGGCAGCATGAACTTCACGCACGCGTGGTATGATAGCGGCGAATTCACACGTGTTTTCGTTCATATTATTTAGGTACCAATCTCATCTCTACTATCACATAAACCGTCGCACTCAAGATTTGCCTATAATGACGTCAGTGTAGGCAACCTTAACGCATGCATTTATACAGGTGCTTTCCCGCAGATTTTATAAGGCTTCATGACTTTCACGTGTGTGGGGGCATGCAGCGGCACACATTTACTGATGTGCTACTTTTTCACCCCGGAAATCAGTGTTTGCATCTCTTTTGTATTTTAATAAACTGCAGTTTATAAAATGATGCGTTTACCTCGAAAGTTGGAGAATAGTTTCATCTCTAAAATAGCATACATGTAGCTAGCTAAGCAAATATCAACGTCGTTCGTCTAGGTCCAATAACTGGTTCATGTTGTTTCTTTTTAAATATCAAGTCGGTTTCAAAAAAAATGTTGTTCTCTCCTTTATTAAAACCACCAGAATTTGTTTTTTCATACACACGTTTTGCCCAGTGGAAATAGTTAATGGCACTGTCTTTCGTTTATATATATATATATTTTGTTTAGTTTTTTTTCTCTTCAAATATCATTTACAACTTGTGTCCTAATTTATAAGTTGTAATGTTATTGTTATTAATTCAGCCATATTTACAAACATAAAAACACAAATGGTAACAGCGTTATGCAAACATACAATACAATTACTAAGAAGCAGGTAAATTACCATGATTAGACAGTTTAAATTAAGTAAAAAAATAATTATTTTGGTAAATAACCCTTGATATTTTGATCGGTTGCACACAGTATGAATTATGATTTTACATTAATTAATTAATGTGTTTAAAATAAATACAAACTTAGAAAATATCAACTTCAGACACCAGGCAGTCCTGTTCACCAACTACACGGATTAAAACTGACCTGGAGATTCCTTTCACACTAAAAAAAATTGTTTAACCCAGAGACTGAAAATTTAATCCAGTTCCACACTAACACGGAGCAGCGCAAGATGTGTTCACACTACACATTTTTATAACTCGGAGATGTTTTTTCAGAGATCGTGATGAAAAATAGATCATCAAAAAATCGTAAGTGCCGAGAGAGCAGCGGGAGCGGGGCCGTTTATGTTGACTTTGATGATGGAGTTGCACGTATACAAATTGATCTCCTCATTTGCCGTCGCCGCCGAAATTCTTTAAGTTTTACGATTAAGTTGACATCATCTATATTCCTTATGACAGTTAAATCTACTCTCATAACACAGAAAGAGAATAACGAAGAAAGGATCGGCCACTTCTAGTTCCCATTTTTTGACATAATCAAAACGCCGATCGAAAAAGTTTCCCACAACAGTCGACCACGTGAGTTAATCATACAGGATAACGCACGTGTTGTCGGAAGTAAGACAACTCGACAATTCGGACAACTCGTCAGTTTAGACGACTCGACTTTGAGATAACTCGTCGGTTTAGACAGCTCGAACGTACAGACAACGCGACGGTTCAGACAACTCAACTTTTAGACAATGCGATGGATGGCCAGAGATAAGTCGACGGTTGAACGGTCGACCTCCGTTTCGGTAAAAAAAAACTAATAAATTATGGCTTGACCTGTGGATATCCCTATTAGACGATTTACTGATACTTTATATAACTGAATACACATTTATTAATTCTGCCCAAAAGATTGTTGCTGACGGTTTAAAAAACCGTCCGTCGAGTTGTCCGAACGGTCGAGTTATGCAACGGGCGGGGAGGGCAGCCCAGTCGCATTCTCATGGGTAATAATGGCAAGCGGGAAGCGGCAACGATGCCGTCAACGACGGCGCAACTTGACATTTTCTGTCTTTTTTTAATGACAGAATTAAGTAAACCCTGGCTTGGATGAACAGCAAGTTAAGGATATGTTACTGTGATTTAGTTTTGATGTTTTTTGAGTATTTTTGTGGGGAGTTTTGCGCCACCTATAAATAGTCAAAATACTATGATGAAGACATTAATGTTTTTGTTGTGAAAGTCTATCCAGCCACTGTCATAAAAACTCACAAACCAGGCGAGCGTTCACAAATTTATTAGGAATTAAGTCCGGGGAATTTGGTGATTCGTTTTTTTAACACCAAGATTTTCTTGGGCAGGGTTAAGTTTTACCGGGATTAAGCCTGTTTTGGGTTCGGTCCCCCCAAACGATCTATCAAGACCATCTAAAAGTAAACCCAGAATTCAACCACAAGCCAGCCACTCCATGTCCAAAGTCGGCGGCGCCACAATTCCCTTAGATGTGCCGCAATTGTAAATACTTGGGTTCTTATCATACAAAATTGTTACACTTTGTTGTAACTTGATACAAAGTATAACAACGTTTCAACATTTTTGCTTTGTACGCCGCTCTGCCACATTATTGACCAGAATCATTGACTGAGACTCCTCATTACCGTGTTTTTATTTATTTCTTGTTTTAACAACTTAACTGTAAAATGAACAAAATTCACTATTGAAATAACCATACTATCCTGAGTGTCATAAAAAAAACGACAGGAAAAAACATCTGCCCCTCCAAAAAATAACATTCATAATATTACTTGTATGCAGCATTGTCCGTTGTTACACTTATTTACGTAAATGCGGAAACGAATAACCGAAATTAACCCTTTTCCATAGTGATTTTGTTAAATGTGCAAGCTCAGCAGACAAATATCATTAGTAAAATAAAAAGACAAAGAACGAAAAAAATTAAACAAACCCCAAAAATATAGTATTTTTGGCGGATGGGAGCAACTAAAAATAATAAATTAATAATGCTTGCTGTTTCAAGATCAGAAGGCAGAATCTAAAATGCAACATTGTTTAACTTATAAAGAAGCGAAACAAAAATGTTTCGGGTCGGCAGCTTTTTAATCCCGTAAGCCAATTTAAAATTGACAGTACAGGTAGCCCAAAGTCATGTTCCCACGAAAAAACTAACACAATAATAACACCATTATCAACGACAGTTCATAAACAACAACAAAAACAACAGCAACAGCATAAACACATGGTTTTAACAAGGCTCAACAAAATGTTCTGACACTTTTGCATGTCGGCCACATGGTTGCAGGGTAGGCCTGCATAGCAAGTATGTTTATCAACACGAAAGTTCAACCAAGACCATTGTTTACGTCAGAGGGCCCCTCATTAAAATACACCGTTCCGACTGCAGACTCTGTGCGGCCAGCCACAGAGGCACAGTTGCATAACAAAGGACTCATGTTGATTCATATGGTAATGAAGCTCTCCAGCAAAACTCCAGGACGTTACTAGGGGGCTCTTTTGTTAGGAGGGGATTAAAAAGTCTGCAATATCCTGCAGACTAACTGCAGAAAGAACGCCTGGGGAATTTCGACAAGGCCCCTAAAGTCCCTGAACCCTTTTAAAACCTTATGGGAGGGAAGGTAGCAGAGGTGAGTATTTTCTTATACAAAATAGAAAATTTCTGCGGATTTTGGGAGATTCTATTACAGAAAATAGCTCACCTCCGATACCTACAAATGCAGAGTAGCACCGTTAAGCCGCAAGATAGGGAGGGAACAGGACATGCAGTGTAGTGCCCAGAGAGTACACATCTTAACTAAATATGCCTGAAACAAATGAAAAACAGGAATTGTTAAGACATATGCTGTGTTTGAGGTGCTCTTAAGAGGTCAAGTCGGCAGTTCTACTGTGTCTCCGGGTTGTTGACTGTGCTGCTGAGCGTAGATTTTACTTGTCTGTCCATGCGACTGTCTGACTGCAGCACATCTCGCAGGTTATCTATCTATAATAAAACCAGGGTGTGACCAAAATTGTTTAAAAATCTATCAAAGACGGCTGTTTAATATTTTAAACTCACCTGAGGTACGCAGGAGATGTTGCTGGTTAATATGATGGTATGATTACGCGAGTCACAGGCTGGATCCTCAGTAAGGTTCCACATTCACATCTTGGTATTGAAGCGCCCAACACCAGTCCACAGTCTGTTGAGTCTCACCCATTCCAGATGCATAAAACTCAGTATCCAAACTCGCCTATGGAAACAACAATGTTTACAAAGAAACTCATCAAATAAAAGGTTTGCTAATTGTTGTGCAAGGTTACACATAGCCTGAACATCTGACATCACGCTTTGAGGCTCGTGAATAACGCTAAAGACCTACCTCCGGACCAGCGTGTACATGTATTTTCACCTTTGACCTCGGTCATTTCACATAGAGATACACAGTCAAATTATGTTGCAAACGTGCAGCAGTGTACTGTTTAGGCATCTATGGAAAGCTCATGTCACTGCACGTTTATCAAATGATATCATTGTATCCAATGGAATCACTGGATCTGCCAGAGGGGCCCTGAAAGACAGGGGCCAAGTTTAGGTTACACAAACCATTCAGCTTTAAATTCCCCTGTATTTTTTACCATGTGAGGGCGCTCTTAAAAATATGCTATTACTTTCTGGGTACGTGTTTATTGGAGGAGTTGAAGGCGAGTTGACAGCACCTAACCAGTTGACGGCGAAGAATGGCAAGATAATGCCAATTGCGGCACTGTACTCAAAGCCATGCGCGGATAACTTTCCGTATGACGCCACCACTTTTTCACTCATTTTTACAAAAAGGGATATCTCATTAAGGTAAATAAGATACTATATTATTTCATATCGAATGAAAAAGTGGTGGCGCCATACGGAAACTTTTCCCCATGCGCACTTGGGCTCACACTATCAATCGGTACGTGTTGATGACCATGTTGATGTCGCCAGTGCAGAACTTCGACATATTTTCGGAAGTAATTTCTTCCATGGATATATTTGTTAGCTGTGAACTAATTGAAAATGTAGTAAGAGACGTCACTTAGTAATGAATCATGAACAAAATTTCAGATCAGGTAAAAAAGAAAATTTTAGTCAAATTTGTGTTCGCATTGTAAAGAAGCTTTACCAAGGACGTCAGTGCAGTGGCACTGACTGACGTCCTACCACTACCAGGGCTACGTATCCATCATATATTTTTCATTCATTTTTACAAAAAGGAATATAGGCCTAATATGTATTTTTTTTATAGTAAAATAATAAGATACTATTTTAGTTCATAACGAATGAAAAACTTGTGGCAGGATACATAAATTGTTCTCTAACAATAACATGACAATTTTACACCCCACCGGGGCTATCTAGGGCATTATTAAATCATTATACCCCGGACTGCTAACTAAAGGGGAGGCAAGGAATAGAAATTTACGTACAAATAAAAAAGAATATGTACATTACCATTCTGTGTCAGTTTAACCATGGTTTAACTGTCACTTTGTTGAATGTCAGTCTCTCAACTCAGCGTCAAAACTCATAAAAAACGTGGTGGAGTCATGTGTGTTTCTGTTAGCGCACATTGTATGTACATGTACAGTACATGTACAACACATGTACAGTACATGTGCGGTACGTATACGGTACATGTACGATACATGTACCATACACGTATCGTACATACGGTACATTGAGTGCTGTGTTATGTAAACAAGGGCCGGTAGGGGTACCACATCTGACAGTAGACTGGTCCCCTGCCTAAAGGTCTAAGTACTCAAAGAGAGGGCGGTATAATGAGTTTGCCTAATAGAAATACAACCCGGGTTCTATTTCTATGGTTTGCCTGGATCCTCCATCCAGGGCGCACCAAACTAAAACAAACAAGAGTTTCTTTTGAATACTAACGTTTTGAGGTGCATGTAATTAAGGTACTCCGTAAGAATGACAACTGGATCACCCAGTGTAGAATTAAACAAATCTCAATGTAGATGTAACTTGTAAGCCTACTTATTGTTGTGGGACACCAATGGTTCGCGGGCAGTGTTCGGGAAAGGATCAGTGAAATACGGAGTTTCTGAAACGTGGTCCCTCATAGAAAATAAAAGTGAAAATATTACTGAGCGTAGTGTTGGGCAAACTTTCTTCTAACCTCGGCTTGAAAAATTGCAGAAAAACATATTCAAAAATATTATAAACTTTCATAAATTGCTTATTAGATGTTTACTCTTAAGAACATAAGAATTTTCTATTCCAATGGTTCGGGACAGACCAGTTACAATGCTAAAGTTCCAGCAACCTTTAACCACATCCACACATGTTTAATACGGTCCCCATGTCTTGAGAGCAAATGAAAAGAGCCAATTACTGAACAAATTAATAAAACATGTATGAAGCTTTCAAGAATTGTTAACGTTTACTTAAAGGAACACATTGCATTGGATCGGTCGAGTTGGTCTTTAAAAAGTGTTTGTAACCGTTTGTTATAAAATGCATTTATGGTAGAAAGATGTTGTAAAAGTAGAATACAATGATCCATACAAACATGCCTGGAAATTGCACGGTTTTCCTTTTACCTCGTTGACTAAAACACGGTCGGCCATTTATGGGAGTCAAACTCCCATAAATGGCCGACTGTGTTAGTTCGCAAAGTAAAAGGAATCAAAAGTGGATCAATGTATTCTACTTTTAAAATATCTGTCCACCCATATGCATTTTATAACAATTGGTTATACACGCTTTTTAAAGACCAACTCGTCCGATCCAAGGCAACGTCCCTTTTAGGGTCCCCTTGCTGAATAGCGGTCCTTCAAGGTTAGGTTAGTTCGGTCCCCACAATAATACCACCCTGTACGTCAGCTGTTCTGACGTCATTCTTCGAGGCTCGTGAATAACGCCAGAGACCGGCATCAACAACTGGCGTGTGGTTTAACCTTTGAACTCATTTATTTCACATATAGATACGCAGTCAAATTCAATTGCGGACTTGACAACAGTGACTGTTTGGGCATCTATGTCACTGCACGTTTATCATATCATTGTATCAATGGATTCACTGGAGCCCAGTCTATTCTGGTTAAAGACTTACCGAACCGTAAGAGGGCGCTGTTTATGGGGACCGGTCAGAGCCGTTCATAAAATCTTCGATAGTATTATGCGCCTACACATTCTTAAGTCACAGTCCCCAAAAGCAAATAAAAAGGGTCAGGCAGTCGCTTATAATATTAAGCCTCACTTGAGATGCATTAATGAAAAGAACAAAACACTGAAATTGACAGGAAAATAATTAATTTCGAGCTTGCAGGAAACAATTATTGAAGCATTAACTTACCATTATTATTCCACGAGTAAGAAGAGAGTCCAAAACAACATTCATTCTTCCACTGAACGTAAGTCGGGCCAACTTTTATCATTCTTTGTCGATTAACATACTATCTGCAATCACAATTAAACATACAAATTAAATGCTGAATACGAATTAAATAAGGACCCGCAAGTTTCCCTTATAGTGTCGATAGTGTTGGATAATAATGGGTTTAAGAGAACACTAAAATGGTGGTATTATTAAAACAAAAACATGTAATCCAGTCTATAGCTTTCAGGAATTGTTTCAAATTTTGAACTTAATCAGGAAATGTATAACAAAACGACAGCTTTCTTTCATATTAATAATTGTATCTTGTATTTTTTTTTTAAAGTAATTATAGATTGCAAATGGCAAGTGGTCCAATGTTTTGGGAGACCCACAGCGCTGAACAAAAATAAGACGAGAAACGATTATATTGAAGACGGGGTTAAACCAATTTTTTTAAAACGTATCCTGAAAATGGTGAAATAAGGAGCATTCTTATAGATGGGGATAGAGTTCCACAGTTTGGCACCAGCAAGAGAAAAGGACATGTCACCAAGGCAAAGAGTCAATGGGATTAGATCTATATCAACAAACATCATTGGTGGGTAACCAATGAAGTTTGGAAATCCACACAGCGCAGTTGGCAGAGAAAATGAGTCTCACAGCACGGTTTTGCAGTTTTTGTAGTCTGTGTGTTTCACTTTCAATTAAAAAAAAAAGAAAAAACACAATACTTTTCCTAGTGCCGCGTAGAGTAGTCTGGGTGTTAACGACACTACAAGTACACTCGTGTTTCACGGCCTATTAATGACCACAGAATACTCCATCATGGTTTTGAAACGCAGCCTGTTCATGCTCTTGGTTAATGTGAACGACTTATGTGGATTATGCTTCCAACCATTTTACGATGAAAACCCTTTTTTCTTCGAAATGCGAACTAAATCAATCTGGTTTTGTCTTAAATAAATCAGTTCTATCTCGCTTGGTTGGAGGTGAGCATAAACCTTAAAGTCAATAGGGAAATCATAGTGTGATGCCATCACTCATTCTTATACTGAATTAATTAGTCTTTGACTTTGAGCAAATGACGTCAGCTATTAAAAGCTCGACAACTGGGAGCCTATCTCGCCAAGTCTCGCGGGATTTCAGTGGCAGTGGCATTATAATTCAAGTAGAGGTATACATGTACACTGGCCAGTCAAACCGGTCATCTGATATTCTGTATAAGTTACAGAGAAACATAAAATGAAATAAGACGATTAAATAATGAAAATAAGTGGGTTTCACAGTTGTTGTTCGTCCGTCGTAACGACAGTGCCGTGCGGTGCAGTGTATATTGAATAATCTTCCTGAAATTGATTTGTGATTCGTTCTGAGTAGAGACGAGGCAGCATATGTACAGTTGAATGATCGAGGCTACAGTGGGAATGAGAACTATGCAGTTGACTGAGATTTATGTTGGCATGGCAAAAACTATGTGTGTTGCTGAAAGGCCTGTATGTAAAAATATACATCACACTTGTGTCCTTAAGCAAGACACTTGACCATTGCTTCGTCCTTCGGATGGGACGTAAAGCCGTTGGTCCCATGTGTTGTGAAACGCATGTAAAAGAACCCAGTGCACTTATCGAAAAGAGAAGGGGTTCGCCCTGCTGTTCCTGGCTGTGGCTGCTTAATGCGCCGTAGCACCTTGTAAACCCTCATAAGGTGCTAACTAATTGGGTCTCAAAATTCATCACTGCAATAATCTATCTTTATGAAAGTTTGTATATACTCAGCGCCTTGAGTACCTTGTTTGGTAGATACGTGCGCTACATAAGACGTCGATATTATATATTATATAATAATTTGAACAGTGTGAGGGTTCGATTGTCATTGCATGAATGACCGGGTCTGGGCAGCCCCAGACCGGTCATTATTTTACGCAGTGACCAAGTTGCACATGACGTCATTGACACCATCTTTAAATGTAAAACAATTTAAAATTGCACGCGTGTACGCGCCGCGCAGGACTCTAAGCCAATTATAGCCTTTTCACGCGTGCACGTTTCATCAAACATGGCGGTCAATGCAAAGGGTCTTTATAGATGCTGGGAGAGTTAGGAGCATCTATTGCCCACGTCACTTTCAGGGCTCTGTGTATTCGCGATAACTGAACCAAAGCACAACTCTCAATATGTGTTCTGGCAGGGCCTTCTCCATAATTCATCAAGCGACTCACTTTATAGTAATTCTACACCCAGAACGATTGGAACAGAGTTTGTCAGCGCCTACATTATCAATCACGGCACCGTGTCTAAGGCCCTTTTCGAAGCTATTGCTTCTGCTTCAGGCTCCGTCCTCTCGTTTGAAGCACCGGGCACGTATGTACTATGCAAAGCGTCACAACCACCGCGGGGCCAAGCAAGCCTGAGCCGAATCTGGAACCGAAGCTGTGGTTTTGAAAGGGGCCCTAGTAGTTTGTTCTTCTTCGTCAACCAATGTTACCAATAGTTTGGTTCCATTTAGTGTTATAAACAAGTTAACATGGGCGTTTAATTATCGGGGATCCAGACAATGATGTATAAAGACACGTTTGGAGTGCATTTATTCTGCACTTGAGAATTACCATCCTTAAAAATTGTCAGGATTTAAGGATTCCCTTTTTTTGAATCCGTTTTTTTGAATCGAGATAGAAGAAAAAGGTCCGCAATGGAAAGCACAACGGCAGTGGCAATTTCGTAGTGTAGAAAAACCTACCGATGAATAGTCTGGTTCCATTAAGTGTTATAAGTTAACATTCCAATTCAGCGATGGCAAGTGCACACAGGGATCTAGACAATGATGTATGAAGACACGCTCGGGTCCATCACCTCGCTGGATCCATACCCATACTCAAAGGAGACAGCAGGTGACGCGGTAAAAGTTAGGCTTGGCTCTAGAGTGTCACTCGTGAATTCACGCATGATTAACAGGCTCAGTATCATTAAAGCAAAGACTCGTGCTATTTAGGTGATATATCATTTCTACCTCTATGGTTGAACAACAAAAGTTTCAAAAAACAATTAGGGTAAAACAACCGAAGAGAGAATGTAATCACGATACGACAGCATCCTCCCTAAACGCCAACACCATCGTTTCGTATAGTGCATCGAAGCATACAAATATTAACTAATAACAAAATCAAACAAAAATCGTGCTTGCGGGGTCTTGCTATTGGTGTTCTGTTATTCCTTTTCCTTAACAATTCCCTCGTGGGGGTCCAGGTTGAATATATTTCCCTCGCGTGGCCCAGATTGAATATCAAACTCCCTCGTGGGATCCAGATTGAGGGGTTCATGTTCTACTGTATAAATACCCCACAAGAGATCTCCAGTAAGCTTTGCGGGACAGGTTATACTTTTGCCTATAATTTAGCTAATACGTGGACACAAAAGAAACGATGACCAGACACCTTTATATATGAAACCGTAATCATGACTGAGGTGTTGTTCGTGACAGTTTGCCACAATACCTTAGTTTTGAATTGATACTCTTGTTCAATTCAATGATTGTTATTATATTAGGACAAAATGACTATGAAGCTATCTGGGCCAGAGGGTCGTCGACATGTTGAGATGATTCGGAAACAGTCGACTCCGACCATCTGACAGTGCCGTATGTCTTTATTTATTTTATTTTTCTTGCAGTTGGTTTAAAGGCACTAGACACAAATTGTCAAAGACCAGTATTTTCAATTGGTGTTTCCCACCATATATGCAAACAAATAACAAACCTGTGCAAATCTGGGCTCAGTTGGCTATCGAATTTGTAAGAGAATAATGAATAAAAAACACCCTCGTTACATCAATACTTGGTGTACTTGAGTGAAAAATGATCTCTTACTCAAAAATTACGTTACTTCAGAGGGAGCCGTTTCTCACCAACCGCCCGCATTGCTTGTTAATACCGGGTAAGTTTTTATGCTCACAATTGTTTTGAGTAATTACCAATTATGACCAATGCCTTTAACCATAGAGTCAGCTGGGCTTAACAGTGACGACTGTATGCGAGCAATAGACGGAAGTGCGAGGAAGTTATAGCAATGTCATATTAAATCTTAAGATTGCGTGTCCCTTGAAAATCTCTGGATTGTAAAGCTTTCACAAGTGATTTCATCGTTTAAAGGTATTGGAAACATATATAATGTACAGTCCATTGGTTTTTACAGCATTAATGTCTACATTGATATTGGATATAGGACATTCTATTGGTTTGTACAGTGAATGTCTAGTAGCACATCAATATTGGACATTAGGCATTCAAATAGGTTTGTGCAGTGAGTGTCTTGAACTGTTTTACTCTCACATTTCGAGGAAATTTGAAAAATATAGACATTATTTTATGTGACTGTTTCTAAATTGTATTATGTATGCGGAAGCAAGTTTGATGTGTTTCTTGTAACATTTTTTTGTTCAAAAAAGTAGTATTCCGGCATCAACACTGGCTCTGTTTAAGTGCACAGTGGTTTGTGGACAGCTGTTCTCCCTTGAACATCAAATAAGATGTTTTCCAAATCTCAAGAGCTACTTGGGCAGATCGCGTACAAAAAATGGCACAGAAATCCAATGGGATATGCCCTGATTGACTGGTAGAGCCTCCCGATGTGTGTTTTACAGCAAGCTGGTCTAACACAGAGACAGCCGGCCAATCCAAAGTCTCTAAGCGGAATATTTCTTATCCATTTTATAGGGACGAACATAATGTCAGTGTCTTGTTTTCGCGCAATACTGATATTGCTTCAATCTATATTGCATGGATCTGGGACTTGTTATTCTGTGTATACCGTCACTCGAACCGAGTGCCTGAAAGTTACTTGTAAAAAGCAAGTGCCCCAGCCATGCCCAGCTGGTTTCTGATTTTGGGGCTTTACCCTCTTGCATTGTCCGTGTTTTAATATGTTTGTGTATTTCCTATAACTAATATTGTAACATTTATTGCCCATATCAACTCATTTCACCCCACCATAAAGTTCACTACCGAACAATCTCTCATAGTTTTTAATTGTTTAATAAAATTATTCATCCTGTTATTGTCACTTTCGGTTTGCATGCTGAAGAACAAAAACACATTTTTAGCAAGTTAAATAAAAAAAGTCATGGGTCAGAAGGTCAGAATTGAGATTTTCTCGGATGCCGTGTCAGTTTTGACCCATTCCTGAGTCATCTCGGCACAGTTTGGTTGGGTACTGAATGGCCCAAAGTTCATAGTTCACAGTTCAAACTATTATCATTTAAAATAACATTACAGGAGAAAACCAATATGACAGCACTGTGTCACTACATCCTCTCTAAGGACTACACAACATACCACGATGCTTTGTCTATTCTTCAATTGGACTCCCTCCAATCTCGAAGAAACAAACTGTGCCACCAATTTGCAGAGAAGGCAAGCGCTTCTGTGAGATTTTCGAGGTGGTTCCCTGCTTCTGTAAACAACTCATCTATGCAACTCCGCCAACGAGCACGGTTTGGTATGTTTCACTGCAACACCAAAAGATTCCAAAACAGCCCCTTGCCCTACCTCACCAAGCTCCTGAACTCCTAGAACCATGTTAATATAATTGCTTAATTTTCTGGTCTTAAATGTATACAAATGTAGTGAACCTGTTTGTACATATCTGGCAGGCCTTTGCTTTTGTGATTTTTTGTTATCAAATGTTCACTATGTATTTTCTATTGTAAAGCTTTTTAATAACTAATGAAATTTTTTTTAATTATTGTAAATTATGCCGCAATTCAGCGGTATGCTGCGATGGCATTTTTAAATAAATAAACCAATTTAAATAAATAAACCAATTTATTACACTGTGTGTCGACGAAGTATATATTTCAAGACAAGAACTACAACGTATTTATATATCACGAATAACGAAAGTAAACATGACAATATTGACAAGTTATGACCCAGTGGGCCAAACATTGACAGTGACGGGTAAAATTCTTATTAATTTTGTCAAAGTTAGGTTCGAACGCAAATGTCACATCACTTTAGGGAGGAGAGAATTGTCAGAAATCGTGCCGCAAAATTATAAGAAGTCAAAACAGGAGTGTGCGATAGATTTCTCATCAGAAGTAAAATTTCAACTTATTCCTAAAATAACTAAACTCAGACTATAGACAGAGTTCAACATGCGTATTGGGAAGTAATGGCTGATATGCCCTTTTATTTTATAACCAAAACGGCCAACTGCCACTAACAGGTATCATCGGCTAGGAAATATTAAATAAATTTCAATAAAATAATTTTGCAGCTGTTTTGCAACAAATCAAGAAGTAATCGATTTGTTTTCTTCAGAAAAAAACAGATGATGAGTATATGGCGCTCTAAACACACCCCGGTTGTGTCAAAGTCCTCTTTATTTACCCCACGGAGCTGTGTGATTGATGAGAACCAGGGCTTAATTTCACATAGCCCCAAGAGTTATCTTAAACGAATAACAGAAATTTGTTTTGTGACATCACACGCAGTTAAGATCAATCGTAGCTCTTTTTGAAATCGGCCCATGGTTTTACGCAATCTGTAGACGAAACTACAGTCTTCTCACTTGCTGTATCTCAACATGTGCGCAAAATAACAAACCTGTGAAAATTTGAGCTCGACTGGTTGTCGGAGTTGCGAGATAACTAGGAAAGAAAGAAAACCCACGCAGTTGTGTGCTTTAAGATGCTTGATTTCGAGACCTCAAATTCTAAACTTGAGGTCTCGAAATCAAATTTGTGGAAAATTACTTCTTTCTCGAAAACTACTCCACTTCAGAGGGAGTCGTTTCTCAAAATGTTTTATACTACCAACCTCTCCCCATTACTCGTTACCAAGTAAGGTTTTATGCTAATAATTATTTTGAGTAATTACCAATTGTGTCCACTGCCTTTAACGATAAATGTACTGGTTTAATTCTTTGTACGTGCAATACGTGCATCGTATGCAATGCGTCCCAACCAAACGACGAACGAAGAAGCTCTGGTCAAGGGTCTTGTTCAAAGAGACAAGTGCCGCGACCGGGTCCATCATCCACCACTCTGAACTTGAGCCCAGTGGGCTAGACCGCTCAGCCACTTACTCTAACATCCTGGAGAATGTCTCCACCATATCAAAGGCACTACTTTCCTCTTGTAAAGAACGTACCTCCTGAAAGTCCTCTAAAGGATTACTGTGATTAAAACACCCAAATGAAGACAAAATACGAGGAAGGGGGACCCCATAACACATGAGCAAAAAATAAACACTTAAAATTTGTACGGTCCATTTAAAGGCAATGGACAATTTTGGTAATTCAAAATAATTGTTAGAATATTATCCAATTTGGTAACGAGCAGTTAGCATAGTATCTAATCTGGTAACGAGCAATGGAGAGTTGTTGATAGAATAACACATTGTGAGAAACGGCTTCCTCCGAAGTAACGAAGTCTTTGAGAAAGGGGTAATTTCTCACTTAAATAAAACAAGACTTCAGGTCTGTACCCTTAATCATCTGAAAGTTAGTACACATTGTGCAACAAGGGCGTTTTTTCTTCTTTCAGAATTCTCTTGCAACTAGGATGACCAAATTGAGTCAAAAATTTCACGGATTTGTTTTACTGTATGCATATGTTGGGATACAACTTTTGAGAATACTGGTTATTGGCGATTACCAAGTATCCAGTGTCTTTAAATGATGGTGTTCAGCATTCGAGATTACGAATGGAGACTGGGACACGTCAAAATAGATGAAACATGTTGAACATCCATTCAAAATACACAGAAATCTGAAAAAATGCAATCTGGGAGTGATGTGAGCAGCTGTGATGGGTATCAGCCAACTTGAGGGAAATTGACCTACTTTCTTCGAAGAAAAATCATGGCAAGACCGAGGAATTTCACCGTGTCTTCGATCAAGGCGGGAAAGTGGGACGGGTTGGGGAGAAACGATGTCAGTCTTGAGGCTTTTTAATGTGTATCATACTGTACAGGCATTTCGGTTCACTTTGCGGTTCATCGAGATAGTGGGAAATTGATTCTTGTGATGTATAAAGAGACAGAATAGTGTTGTTTTTGCCTTAAGCGGATTCTCCTTTATAAAGGCAACATTACAATGCTTCAGGCAATATTGTTGAATTCCCTGTACACACTGTTTACAGTGCATCCTGCCATACTTGGTTCCAATTGTGTAGCCTGAACATCCGACGTCACACTCGTTATCAAGTAAGTTGTTTTTGCTTAAAGTTAATAAGTTAATAATATAATAGTATGCACAACAAGTCAAAAAACGCGGTACGACACAGCAACAATTTTAATTGAACTGAAGTTATTATAAAGATCTACAAAATTCTAAAAAACATCCAACAGCAAAGTGTGTGTCACGGGCGCGCCATTGGCAACTTCCATTATACAGCCGGAACTCCCAGACATATCCTATGACACTTATAAGCACATAGACTGCGGCGGAATCCGAGATCAGCTGAACAAACCAACAGATGCACAAAAGCAACAAGAACAACAAAATGATGCTTACCAGGGTTACCAGCCAAACTACCATGTCACATGTACAATTAGTGATTGGTATCCTGCTCATTTCTGCTTAGCAGATATGTGTCAAGTAATAATCTTCTGCTTAACTAGCTCTATGAATTGGGCTCTGGTGTGTGGTATTGTGAATTAAATGCTTCCTTTGAATCAACTAAAGTATGTTCACAATGGTCAAATAAACATCAAGTGTTATTCAATAAAGGCCTTGCCAACAACATTCTTGGGAGGCTGCTCTTTACAAAGTTGTCTATGCGTTTGCCCGAAATTAATCCAAGATGGCGTCGATGTAAAAAGGCGAAGTCACTGTCCTTGTTAAAAGGGAGAGTGTTAATTCAAAATGTCTGCCTGGAGCAGTAATACCTTTCCTTTATAATGTGATCCGATGTACACACAGTGCACTTGAATGAAACCGATCTTTTGAAAAGTTGTATAAACAAAATCAAACAAAAAGTAAAGAAAAAATGCTAGCAGCGACGGAAGTCGAAATTGATGGGCCATCGGAAAGGCGTGCTTGCCGCGCAAAACTCAACCGCCCTGTACGCTGAAATTCCCCGGGTTTGTCACTATGACTAGGAGCATGCTTCCATGTTGACGTTAGCTAAGGGTACGGCACGAAATGAATTATCTTTGAGTAATAAACAGAAGGCATGCGGATTGTAGCTTTAAAGTGTGTCGCACTTGGACTAAAGGAAGACATACGTATAGTGAGTGCATGTATAGTGTTTATTATGTACACAGCAGATAACCTATGCTGGCCCTTGTACAACATGTTTCCATAAAGCAGACATGGGTCTAGGTCTAAACTGATGAGTACCGTACCTTATCTTGATTCAAGGAGTGTAAGTATTATTGAATGTAACTTAGCCGAATACCCCCACCTTTAACAGCTCTGGACACATTTAAACACACCGGAAATCTGTAAATGCACTGGACTCCTTTAAAGGCATTGGGCACCAACAGCTCTCTTGCTCGTTGCCAAGTAAGTTTTTACACTAACAATTATTTTGAGTAAAATACCAACCATTACCTTTAAGAGCCAGATGCCATTGTGAACTATCATCAAATCAGCGTGAGACTACACCGTTAATTCATATTGTAATAATTTTCATACCAACGTTCTTGGAGACATTGATCTCACCATACAATTCCCCATACGCTATTTGACAATCTCATGTGGTAGACTTGTAATCAATAAGTTTTCGAATGATAATTTAATAAGTGTACAGTTCATGCAGCATGGTGTCTTTGTGTAGGGGTAGTTCACTGCTTAAAGGGATTGGGAACAATATGGGCAACAAAACATTATGTGTGAATTCAACTTGAAGAGCAGCATTACTTTGTATGAAGACTTTTTAAATTGATGAAACTCACTTGAATCAACTTGGATTAGGGACGAGCTGCGACAGGTTCACATTTTCCTTCGATGGAAATTCTGAATAAATTTTCATTTCCAAAAAGATCACACCGTAAGAAAAGCATATTATTATATGTATGGTATATCTTTATTCTGCCGGATACCAGGAATTTCTCTCTGACAACAGGGTCGGAATCATGTAAAATCAAATTGTACCTGTATCTGGTACCTGACCCTTCTACTTAGTATGTGGGATAATCTAGGATATCAATGACTTTGACGACCTTAAGGGGATTGAACTTTGGAGAGAACAGTGAGAAAATTAAAACGTGCCATGATTAAGTGTTACTCACTTAAGGGTCTTTCGGAATTGGGTCACTGGAAAAAACATGGGAGGTGATAAAGGAGGAGAACAGATAATCCACTGCCTCATGAAAAGGTAGAACTCAATCAACTGACAATCATGATTACAAACAAAGAGAAAAAAACAAAAACAAGAACGCAATAAAGTCATCGTGTCTTGTACGTGCTCTCGATAGATGTTTCTTATGGGGGTCTTAAGGGTAGCCTGGGGGCAGTGGGGAGACAGTGAACGGCCTCACTGCCGAAAAAAGCAGGTGTTGGGGGCGCTGTGACATGTCTTGACCTTCTCGTCGATGATGCGGATAGATTACGAACTGTGGAGACATTCACCTTGGGTTATTTCAAGGTGTGTGTGAGGAGGATCTTCATTAAAGTGGGCTTAAACGTCTTCTCAGGACTGATACTACATGGATGCAACGAAGACGATTGCCTCCATGCCCCGGTCTTTCCCTTTGTGCCCTTGAAACGCTACAGTGGCATCTACGATTTCCTAACAGGGGGCCCCATAGAGAAAATGCCTTGGTGCCCTTGCCCTTGCGGGTCTGACCTCTATCATATAAAGATGTTTAGATATTGATTGTCTGCTGAGGTATATATTGCAGCATCGCCAGTAGGTGTAGAAGGCCTACATATTTAATCGGATATAATCCTTAGTGTGAAACAAAGATAGCCCGGATTAGTATCGGGACTATAGTATCATCACTCATTAAAGAAATATTTTGTTGTTATAGAAGTATTGGGAAGTTTGGATGAGGGGCCTCGAGTTGACTAAATTGGCAATTTGAAAAGGCGGCAATCAAAAGAAACGAATACCACACTCTTGGAAGCCTTATGGAGTAGGTTTTGTGAACAGGCCTGCGTCACTTTAAATAGTGATCATGCTGGCTCAGTGGTTTCATTCCGAGCTAACCTCATCGGACCCTGGTTCAAATCCAAGCTAAGACCGGAGCCTTGCATGTGGATTTGTCATATAAAAGAATGAACCAATGTTTTAAAGAACCAAACCCCAACTCTTGTTTCGATCATATAAAGCTCTTATACTTTACTACAAAAACAGACTCTTATCTTTAAACAAGCTTTTATGCAAGCTGTTATTACATTACATTGCCCGATGAAGTATGCTTTGTGTTGGATAGTGCATTCTTATAATGCATTACCTACTCGGTCATCACAGTAATATGAGTGCGCATAATACTAGCCTAATGAGGGAAGTAATGCTCAGTTGCCTTTAGAATTCATTAAAGCCCAAGGCAAACTTCGGCAGATGGAAATTTTACAGAGAGCGAAGGCAGACAGACACAGCCATGTACCCTCCTACACCTCCACTTAAAAATACCGCCACATGTCAAGTAATGGTTATTATTGGAGTGATAGGTGCAATGCAACCGCGTTCGGTATTCAGTTTTATGCTGTAACCAATGTTCGCCTCATACCCTAAGGAAATAGGTGAATGAATTTGTGCAGTTTGTAAAGTTTAACATTCCCGAAATAGCCTCGTTGCATCACTTAAATGGGTGCTGCGAGTATTTTGGTGTGAATAAATGTTGTTTTAATGGACGGAGGCGATGTGTCTCGGTGGTTCGTTATGGCCTGGAGCATGAATTGGAGCAAACTTTGGCGAATGGGGACAATTGGCAATACAGCCGTGTATTCACACCCGCATCAGGTGTTTTAATGTGGGCTATTTTGGATAAAGGAAGGAACAACTTGTAGGATTAAAGGGTCATGCAGGGAGAGTCCGTGTCGTAAAAAATGGATCTGGATGTGATGTGATCCTGGGCCAAAATTAATCCGGATCTGTGATGCTACTCTGTGTCAAAGTGGATCCGGATCTGTAGAGCCTCTCTGAGTCAAAAGTGGATCATGATCTCTCAGGGGACCCTAGGTCAAAGTGCGATCGTGGGTCAAATGGATCCGGACCTGTAATGCGATCCTAGGTCAAACTGGATCCGGATATGTAATGCAATCCTAGGTCAAAGTGGATCCGGATCTGTTTAGTGTCTCTGAGACAGAGTGGATCCGGATCTGTGATACGACTGTGGGTCCCAAGTGAATCCGAATATTTCATGTGATCAAAGTCGATCCTGGGTCAAATGGATTCGGACCTGTAATGCGATCCTAGGTCAAAGTGGATCCAGATCTTTGATGAGATTCTAGGTCAAAGTGGATCCAGATTTGTGTTGCGATCCTGGGTCAAAGTGGATCCGGGTCTGTAGGATGATTCTATGGCGATCCTGTGTCAAAGCTGATCTGTGATGTGACCCCGGGTCAAATGGGCTCGGATGCGTAAAGCAACCCTGTGTATAAATGGGTCCGTATATATGTGATGCGACTCTGTATCAAAGTGGATCTGGGTGTTTGATGCGACTTGGGGCAAAATTAATCCCGATCTGTGATGCGACCCTGATTCGAAGTGGATCCGGATCTGTGATGCTATGCTTCGGCAAAGTGGATCCGGATCTGTGATGTGACTCTTGGTCAAAGTTGATCCGGATCTGTGAAGTGACCCTGGGACGTAGTGGATCCGGATCTGTGATCCAACCCTGGGTCAAAGTGGATCCTAATCTGTCAGTGGACCCCTGGGTCAAAGTGGCTCCGGTCAAAGTTGGTCAAAGTGGGTCCCACTTTCTTGAGGGGTGTGGAAAGGGACCTTGCTGATTCTTATCAAGAAATGTGGATTTTACCCTCCTTTAATATCATGTTATGTACATCGCCAAAAGTAAAATCTTTACTAGCAATGATTGTTGTTTTCAAATCATAATTAAAAAAACAGGGCCCAAGTTCATAGAGCTGTTTAAGAAGCAGAAAGTATTGCTTGAAACGTTTCTGCTAAGCAGAGGTGAGCAGGGTACCAGTCACAAACTGTACATGTGACATGATTTGGCTGGTAACCTTATTCTTCTAAGCTGATTTGTTTGGGCTTAGCTTCTGTATGTGCTTAAACAGTTCTATGCAATTGGGCCCTGGGACTAAAGCAAGATATCACATTCATCTTTAGCCTACGGTTGTAGAAAGACTAGCCAATCTGATCCTAATCATCTTATAACAGCAGTCATTGCACCGAGAGCTCCTAGGTACGAGGTCCCGTTCCAAGGCCCCAAGTCTAGGGTGGGTGACGGCGAACCGTCCCCCATCGGCACTCCGTCAAAATGTCCGTCAAACTGACTGCCCCGGACGCAAAAATTCAACAAATTAAGATCGAGCCGGATTAGTTTGTTGAATTTAAGAGAAGCTGACAAATTGTCTTGGATGGACATAAAAGCCCGAGGCGCACATAGAGCCGCATCATTCCCTGACAGTACCCTGGCCCAACATAATGAATTTCTTATAGCACTGCACACTCAACCACCATCTGGCATTACAAAGATCTCATCACCGAAAACGCTGCATTCGGATGTGTGACATGTAATTACGCTGACCCATATAACCGACCTTTCAAGGGATTTGAAAGGGTATCCAGATGCACGAAAGTGTCCAATTTTGTACATCTCTCAGAAGAGATAGAGACTTTCTCAGGTTGCATGATAATTGATACCCTTAATGATAATTCCATTAGGGTCGTGGATAAGAGGGTCCAACTACCAATATAGGAGCATTAAGTACGTCATGACAACTTGTCAAATATACACTGCAAGTGAAGAGCAAGTCAGTAAGGCATAATACGTCTCAATTGCGCTAGTTAATAAGATAAGGAAACAGTAAATGGCCTGACCTAGGCACTTAAAGCGTTTCCTTAATGGGCGGCAAACATTTGCGAAGTCTCAGTTGTGACGCCTGTGATATGGCGAATCATAGCTGGAAGTAGTGTTCACTGGTCCCCTGTCTTAATCCAAAAGGATATAGACTGGTACTTTCTTTTCTAAACCAGGATTTATTGGATACAATCATTTCATTGGATACGTGCAGTGCCGCAAACTTTCAAAATCTGTGTTTTGATTGGACCGAGGGAACGTTTGGCAGCTACATTTGCGGTCGTCTAGGTCAAAGGTAGAGGCCACTCTCTGGCGCTTCTCACGAGCCTCGAAGAGTGACGTCAGATGTTAAAACTAGAAGTAGTGTTGAAATGTTTCGCTCAAAAATGGTCTCAAGTCTGGTTCCGGGAATTGGTGCTGAGAGTCGTTTTGTTTGCTCTCATCCCCGGCCCTCGAGTCTCCACAGACCGTCTGGGACCACCGTGTCTTAGCCCAACACCAAGGGCCTCTCGAGCCCTGGCATGTCTGTCTCTAGGACGGCATCTGACAGATTACATATCATGTCTCAATGCTCAGACCATACTCTTGAGCAAAATGATTCCAGTATGTTCCTCCTGCAGACATTTCACTTTGATCCGCCTAATTGGACGTGCCAGACACAACAACTTACACTATATTTTGTTGATAGACAATCAGGCAAACGGGATTCGTCTGTTGGGTTTAAAAACTAAGTGCCGCAGAGATGATACTCACAGAATATAAATCTCAATAATACTGACTATTTCAGTGCTTACCAGTACCAATCTGAGAGACATTATTTTCATCTGAAAATATCCCCAAAGTCGACAAAAACCTCACTCTGAGGTGTAGCTTATCTAGCTATAAATCAAGTGTGATCCCTAGCTAAACCAGCATGCACCGCATGCAACAGTTAAGTACTTGCGCAATGGGCATTTATGAGAAAGTGTCTATAAGACCTTTTCGCAAATAACATTGCGCAAGCGCAAACTGTCGAATGAGGTGCATGCTGGTCTAGCTAGTACCCAAATTTGATAGTAAACTAGACCAGCATGCACCTCATTCCACGTCTATTGTGCGCGTATTTGCGATAAGGTCTATGCACACACACGTACGTCACTTGATTAGGGCGCCCTCAACAAGAGGTCAAAAGAAGGTTGCTCATTGGCCTATCCTATGTACGTTTTACCTATTTGTTGCATCATTATTATACATCTAAGATGGCGACGCTATGACAATATTGCATAAAATATATTAACAACGACATAATAGAAATACATGTACTCTTTCAATAAAACAATAACAAATCATCCCTTTAATATCCCAAAGGACATGTCTTCTCCAAGTTGGCATTTTTATTGCCCTGGTTAGATTATTAACGCTCTGACAAAAAGAGGCTATATTTGAACTGTTTTTTTTTTTTTGTCAAAAAGGCCGTTGTTGTGTTGCCCCAGAAATGTTCGGCACCGATGGGGGGTAGTGGGAGGTTAGAGTGAAGCCGCTGCAGATTGATTGGTATTACTCAGGGAATGTGGGTTGTTTATTATTAAAAATGCGGCTGCCGTTTTGCCGCAACCAGCGTGTGCTTAAAACTACAGCTCCACCGGAGTGTATCGTGTTTTTTTTTATTGCTTTGAAGTCTGATGGGAGTTGGCAACTATACTATTATTGGTTGCCGAGAGAATTCAGAAGGCTCTTGATTACATACATATGATAACCTATGCTTGATAACCAAGTAATGCTTGGTTACAATCAGGAAAACAAATTCCGTAGAGAAGTTCTCTGGCATGAAATTAAGTTGTTTTCTATTTTTAACCATATTCTTATTTATAGAGTGGCTGCAGAATCAACTCAATTTATAATTGTTAGGTACAAAGACAAAATATCACAAAGACCGACCCCTTGTTTTCTTATTTCAACCCCAAAACTGTAAAAATGTGTGATTCTTCAATGAAGGTCTACACGTCACGAAAGCGCACCACCAGGCGATATCGTTATATTATGGGGGATAAGTTTTGAGAGTAAGGTTGCGGTACAAATATGTAGATGAGTAGGATTTGAAACATCGCATGGTGAATAAACAAAACGGGTTGCGGTATTGCATTACATGATAGTGGGATTTGCAACTTTGAATGGTGGGGACACAACCAACTAAGGTTTGCTACAACACAATACTCACAACATTTCTAAGAGCATTTTGGGGAACTTCGCATGGTGGATGTATAAAACGGTTTGCGGTAATTCTGAGTATTGAAACTGTGCATGGTAGAGATACAAAACAACACAATACACACACGATTTCTAAGCGCATTGCTCGGGGTCGTTTAAGCAAGATGATTGACGAAGATGAAAAGTTGTGCTTTTGTAATGGTATACAATAGTTCAACAAACGTACGTACATATACTTTAAGATGTAGGCCTATGCATTCGACCAAACAGTACGTCAACCTGTCCATTTTGGCAACAATTACAACCCGACTACTATATGCCCTAGTGATAAGGCAAATAGAACGACAACAGTTCTTCGGGCTATGGATGTTAAGACGTTATTGCAAAATAATCCCTTAGAGAAAGTTATTCATCATTCATCTTGCTTCAACCCAAAAACGATCTTACAAACGAAAATAACATAGTATTAGCACGTTCGTTATTACTGTTTTACGGGGCATTTGTGAACATCATACACCCTCTAGGCCTGACTTATGTTAGCAAAACTCAGACTAACAAAATTACCGACATGGTAGAAGATGATAAATTTATTGACAATTATTTCAGCATGTAGGCTACAACGTATCTACAAGTAACATTGTGTTACTAATTTGTTTTACTCATTTCTCAAAAACTACATCACATCAGCAAGTAATATTTGAAGGGAAGCTTTCTACCATCATTACCTTTAAACCGTGTAAGTTTAATGTAAACCTGTGGATTTTGTGTTTTTGTGTTCTACAAAGAGTACCCTAACCCTTTAAAGAGCGAAGCAAGGGTGTTGGTAAAAGTCACTAGATCCTGTAAGACGTTTATCTTCATGACGAGCTACGGGAATATCGCGTCTTCGTCCAGAGAACATTATCGACAATCAGGCTCAGTGTGCGTTTTAATGTTGATGACTGCCTTGGGCGCAGTCGACGGTGGTCTATATACACCACGCGCTGAGGTGGATTACAATGCCATACGATATAAATAAGATCTAAAAAGGTCGACCGAAGTCATGGAGTGAATTGAATCTGGCCTGTCGCGTGGCACTCCTTGTTGTGGAAAGAATTGTTGATCTATGTTTTGAACAACCCAACGTTTCGATGGGCTTACTCGATGGTCTTCAGTAGAAAGTATTTCTGACGCGTTCATAAAGTAAATCGTTTCCATACTTATATCTATTACAACATTATTTAATTTCTGCTGTAGATATTGACGATGGTTTTGACCGAGGTGGTTTAATCTTGAAAAGGTATATGTAAAGACCTGAGCAAGATTTGTTTCTACAATTAAAGGTGTACTCCATAGTCGGAAGAGCACATTCAACCAACCGTTATTTTCCGTAAACACACCATGACAAACAAACCTTAAATATGTTGTCAAATAGAGTTTAACTTCTGTTTTACAGGGAATTGCTCTCGTACTTTTGTAGCAATTATTACTAGCTTCCTCAGATTTGTCGAGACAGAAATAAGATTCAACTAATCCTGGTATCTTGTTAATATATCTTGAGGCAGTCCACGACTGTTACTGTCATTATCATTTATGTATCCATTGAGGTAGTGTTTGGTTCACACAATACCTTTAAACCTAGGCTGATGCGGGAGTGTTGATTGACACATCTCAACCTGACATAGCGCCTGCCGCAGAATTTCATTTTGCGATTCTCCCTAAATCGTATACAGCGTGACTCTGATTTCACTGTGGTACATTTATTGCGTCAATCACCGGGGGTTATGTAGGGTTGTACCCCTCTACTGTGTATGGAGATAATAAACCGATATCGTTTTAAGCAAAGCTACGAAAAGTAAATAAGTACCGAGGGGATGGTGGGTTTGGGGGATGATATGTATTGGGCCAAGGAGGGCGATGTAGGATTAAAGGGATTCACAAATAACAAACAAAGTAAAACATTATAAAAGAGCAGGTTATAAGTATACAGGACTAGCCATAGAGACAATGGCTGTGAGTTTATACTTCTAATTTCTTCATAAGAAACCGTGGATTTTTTTTAAAGCAGCTTTATTTTAAAACGATTGAAGTCACTTATAAGTAGAAGACTTTTGACGAAGTGGAAGTAGAAAAAGAAGCTGAAAAAGAAGTACAGAAGAAGAAGTAAAGAATAAGACATGAGAAATAGAATAATAAGTTTCTAAGAACCGTGGAATTCCGAGGTGTTGTTGATGATTGTGGATCATTAGTTTCAACTAGTAAGTGTTGTTTTTACTTATTTTCTAAGCACAACTCTCCACCTGTTTCACACACACCTAGGCTTCACTTCGGCTTTTACCTCCAGTAGTGGACTTTGCTGAGTACCGGCGTAGAAGTAGATGTCTACTTTACAATTATCATTCTATCTAACCATAACGCATTTCATAACAAACGGTTTCGAACGTTTTTTAAGACCAACTCACCCGATCCAAGGCAGCGTGTCCCTTTAAGCACATTTCTTGTAGCAACTGTTTCCATGGAGACCTTTAGGAACATAAACCATTATTAGTTACCCTTTATTGATGGATAGGTTGAATGGGTATGGGGGTATTAACTATAGCAACGTGAGCTTGACTCTATTTGGTCGGTTAATTCAAATTCATGTTTCCTGAATGTTGATTAACGGTTGAAGCACAGAGTCACCTCTTCACAATTATTTTTTTGTTAGACACAAAATAATGTGACTAATGGAAAAGACAGCATCAACCTCACGCTTGAGTTCATGTACCTCTGGAATGTTTTATGGTGGGTTATAAATTTAACGTGTTTTTACTAAGAATGCTACTTTCAGGCAATGAGTAGCCGGTTGGACGCATACGCATGCATTTCTGTCTATTGTCTCTCAGTGACAATCATCATGACAAAATTAAGGTTCACAATAACCCTTTAGTCCCTGCACCGCCCGAGTTTGCTGAAATCCAATTTCTCAAGATTCTTGCAGTAAATTACTGGAACCGTAGTTCAAATTTTAAAAGATAGCCCTGGCTTAACCTTGATATTTGTATAAAAGTACAAGTTCTCGTGGGAACAATAAATGCCTCTCGTTAAACGGCTACGGTAATTCTTATGGCGAATATTTTTGTGCACGGATAAAATGGACACAATAGCTTTTCAAGGCTTTTGTCTGGCTCAATGCTCATACTGATTAGGCGGCTGGGCGGTACAGCGGCTAAATGGATAAGCTTGTTCGACTGCTCCGATCAAAGAGAGCAACAATGATTCTGACTTCTATAAAGGGTTTGTACGACACAGAACACAATACATTAATTTTTCTACTTAACTTAAACAGTTTAAAGATAATAATAATGGTAGAAAGCCTCCTTAAAGGCAGTGGACATTATTGGTAATTACTCAAAATAATTATTAGCACAAAACCTTATTTGGTAACGAGTAATGGGGCTCTCACCATGATAGTATAAACATTGTGAGAAACGGCTCCCTCTGAAGTGACGTAGTTTTCGAGAAAGAAGTAATTTCATGAATTTGATTTCGATACTTCAGATTTAGAAATTGAGGTCTCGGTATCAAGCATGTGGAAGCCGTAACTTCGTGTGACCAGTGTGTTTTTCTTTCATTATTATCTCGCGACTAATGAAGCAGAAACTGCTCAAGGTACATATTCATTTACTTTAAGTAGGGAATATTGTCATGGCAAAAACAATTTAATATCTAAGGTTTGAAAAATGCTTTTTAGTCAAACTTAGCAAGTACTCAGGCGATCTTAAAGTCACCTGGAAATATAATTGTTTTCTTTCAAACATAAGAGTATATGCTTACGAACAATAAAACAATTTTTTTAGTAATTGTTTGTCACGATTTGTATGTTTAAAAAATATATAAAGTTGTTTGGGACTCCGCCTACCCCTTTTGTGACGTCAATCGAGGCAGACTTTGCCTGCAATGCGTATAGTAAACACACGTGCAAAGTACATGTACGTCCAAGTCGTGAGTTGGTACATTTCAAAAAGTGTTTTTCTGCATTCAGCAGCAATACACCTGGTCGGCATTGCCGGAAAAAAACTTTTTTGAGAGAGAGAAACGTACAAACTTACATGTACTTTGCAATTGTGTTTACTCTACTCATTACAGGCAAAGTCTGCCTCGATTGACGTCACGAACAGCGCCCTCTCGGTCGGGGTCTACTCTTAAATTTGTAAATAACATAAGAACTGATTTTTTAAAACCTTAGTTAACTGTTTATTCACATTCCACTCATCAAAACACATATATTAGTGACAAAAGCTTTATTTTGAAAAAAATACCACTTCCAGGTGACTTTAAGCGTTAGTACATGGTCGTTGTCAACCCAACATTTAATCGAAGAAAACTATCTGTTCGTTTTCTGCTTTAATATCGTCAAACAGTGTGACCCAATTTCTGGCTGTAATGTCAGATCTGGATCAAAAGCTTTATCGGTTGGGTATTCTAGCGTGGATGTACTTTCAGACAAACAAGCATCTTAGAAAAGTGCGCTCACCGTCCACCTTAATGTGTTGTTTCGATCTTCGTAATAGTGGTTTTACAGGCTTTATCAATAGTCTATGCATCAACGTACAATTGGCATTACTGTCCAAAATGAACAGAAATCATCCATGCATTTCAAGGCTCTCTTGTCAATTGATATGAAGACTGCGCTAGAGCGAATAAATATATACACATTTATGTAGAAAGTCTCACCTGATCAGATAAGACAGGATTTGCACTTTTCTATCAGCCCGGGTGGTAACTGAAGAATGTATTTTTGAGTTGAGGATGAAAATTCAATCATTTTGGAATCAATCAGCCACACTCAAGACCAGATCTCTCCTCGATGATAAAAGTAATGTTAGGTACAGTAAACTAAAAGCTAAATACACAAATCCAACATCAGGAGAAACGATGAAGAAGAAGGAAGTCTCAGATCTTTATGTAACTGAAAAAGGATTTTTGAGATAAGGATGAAAATTCAATCATTTTGGAATCAATCAGCCACATTCAAGACCAGCCTCTCCTCGATGATAAAAGCAATTTTCTTTACGGTGAACTACAAGCTAAATACACAAATTTAACATCAGGAGAAAGGAAGAAGAAGGAACTCTCAGATCTTTATGTAACTGAAGAATGGATGTTTAAGATAAAGGATGAAAATTCAATCATTTTGGAATACAATCACCTACATTCAAGACCAGATCTCTCCTCGATGATAAAGTAATATTCTTTATACAGTGCAAGGTAAAAACACAAATCCAACATCAGGAGAAAAGAAGAAGAAGTACAAGAAGAAACACTAGTAAAAGATCTAAGGAACTCCTAGAAGATGTTATCTTCATGTCTCAAAACACTGCCTTAGACTTTAGAAAGATTTCCAGCTGTGATAAGAAAACTGATTGCATGGTTTGATGGAGGCTTGCTTCGCACCTTCATTTTCGTCTGTAGCCACGCCCCTCAATTTCCCCCTCTATGTCAGTTCCAGTACACCAGTGTAATCTGAGAAATATGATTAATTTAGGAGCAGCGGAGGTTTTCCCGTCGGTTCACCATTAAATGCAAGGACATCTTGTAATTACCACCAATGGATAACACCTGATGACTCAACGTGTTGAGCTACGGCATGTGTAACGTCATTCCACCATAGAACGACGCCAAATCGATACAGACTGTTGCAACGATAAACAGCTATAACTAACAAAACCATTTACAAATCCTATTTTCTTCACCTTCAAGTACAATCAAGGCTTGGTTTCTGATTACTACAAACCCACTGAAAGGAAATTTAACAAGTTTTCTTCAGAAAATCGAAATATCTGTGGTCTTCCGAAATCTTTCCCAAAGACTCAGTTTCTTATAAAAAAGAATATTTAAGAGTTACAAGAGGTTTCTCAGGTACGCTTATATTAAAATATGATTAGAACTCCCTCTATCTAACGCGCAATCGGGTAAGACACTGCTCTAGAATTGCAAAGGTCTTGGGTTCGAATCACACCCATGTAATATGCCTGTGATTTTTTTTCACAGAGCTCGGAGAAGTACCGAGTATAGACTGCTAACATACATCGGTGTTTTCGGGTAAAACAAAAATTAATATGGGTTACACTAAGTTACGCAAAACAATCTGTGCCAGCCAAGCTTTCAGGCAAGACAACTGAAAACACAACCACACGCGTGTGTTACGTGCCCATCAACAACCTAGCAAGGTTCACTCAAGGCAATATGCAATACTGATCAATAATAAAATATTAGACGTAATCATGAAAAAATGCCATAAAATTTAACTTGGCAGTGAAAATGAAGTCACAAAGTGAGAGCTTCTGCAATGATAATCGACAATACATGTCTCGTTTTTAATAATAAGAATGCTGTCGTTATACGTTTGTATGTACTTCATTAATATTTTAGGAGAAGCTCCATCATTCCGAAGCCTCGCGCAGTTATCAATACGCACATTAATCAACTTATAAATGTGGCACCAAATTATGTCCGTACCGTTTTCGAGAAATGTGTGTTTACGTTTTGTCGGGGATTTTGTGAACTCTGGGATTGTGTTTGTATCAATCGGGCGGTGCACCCAATTCGCCGAACCCCCGTTACTAAAAAAAAGGAAAGTCAAGTCTCAAGCAAAGACGCACCACTTGAAACTGTTCTAAATAACCTATTCTAAATCCACCTTTTAGTATAAGAATGGGTGCTCTATCATGCTGGCCTGCCATGAGTGCTTTATAAGCGGAGTGCCTGATATTTGACATCCTTATTTCAATATATGACGTAGGCTTTGGTCGAATTGGGATAGGCAAGTGGTTCAGACTGACGTGTTTCTCTTGAGAATAGGTGATGCAAATTTATTAAAAGTATGCTTTCAAATCTTAAACTTGTATTTATAATACAATTTCACACATTACTGCACAACTGCACGAGACTAAAAGAACAGATCTTTTTAGATACTGAAAAGGTAGGATACCCTGAGTAAAGAGCTTGAGAAAAAGCAACATCTGTACCTCGTTCTCGTCTAAACACAGCACATGTAAAGGCTTGTCTAGGCTTTAATCGCGGCGTACAGATTGTCTCCTTAAGATAAAATACTGCATAACGAAAAACGCCTCGGGTTGACTCGTATGGCTCACCCTTATGCACATAAAAACTGCATGCCATGTTGGGGACTCTGATAAGGTAAGCCTGCTACAGTCCCACTTAAATCTCTTAAGAACATTTTGTGGTAGAGAAGGGGGTTATTTCTAAAAAGAATGCACATAATTTCCGTCCTTCGGATGGGACGTAAAACTGCTGGTCCCGCGTGCTGTGTTACGCAGGTAAAATATTCCAGTGCACTTATTGAAAAGAGAGGGGTTTGCCCCGGTAGTGGTGCTATGTTAAATGAGCAGGTCTCATAACTCAAACGTAGTCCCACATACCTTGCAGGAAAATACTGTAATACTATTATTAATTACTAAACTACCACAACATCTCCTGACGTGGGAATGAACATTGTTTACTTAAACGAGACTTTACAAACCTTATACCCAGGTGGGAGGTCAAGCAAAACTTGCTTTCAAAACAAAAGTTTAAATTCAAAGGCATCACACCGAGGGGGCATCCAAACAAGGCCAAAAAACAAATTACATCCGGAGAATGCGTCAGCGCAAGTATGATTAAGAAGACTTCCTGCTTACTCTCTCCTTACGTAACAAGATTTCGAAGGGCGGAAACAAATTTTGTGATTCTGGAGGAACGATAGGATCGTGAAGCGAAATTACAGACGCCTTCGGGCGAGGTTTTCCGGTTGGAACAGTATTTCGATTTAAAGATTATTTGGTTATGAAGCCAGAGGCGTTGATTTCCGTGGGTTGTAATTGGGTCTCTTCAGGTACACTTCTATTCTGAACGTATATTGTACTTCATTGCTTCGAAGTCAATCCATTTAAGATAAAAAAAATATTAAAAATATTCTAATACCTCAACAAATTATATTGTCTCCATTTATGGAGAAAAATCCTCGATTATTAAACGAAAACAACCTTTTTGGAAATAACTGTTCCATGTAATGCCTGAAGTTCTCGAGGGAGTAATATGTGAAACCAAAATGAAGATGGTCATTGTGGAAACAATTTTGCTTGAAAAGCCATTATGAGAAATGAGGCAATAAGTTTCAACTAATACAACATGAAAACGGGAATGGTGTTTGAAGCTGTACATGGTGTGGAGAGTAAGAGTAACTATGTACAATCATGAGTGCAATCTCTTTAGAAGGAGTGGTGGCTCTGAAAAGAGCCGGTTTGGTCTCGATGTTTCGTACAGCATACTCTGCTCGTCTTCAGGAGAACGCGTGGGGCCTGACCCATTGTGGGTCAGTATGATTTTAAAATGGGCCACAAACTGACACAGAATCTCGGTCAACAAACCTATGCTTATCACATAACGGTAACAAGCCAAAAACCATTTCACACGTACAATTTGGGACTGTTTTGTGCTTATTTCTAATAGGCGATAATGTCTGCTTAAGCAGCTCTATGAAATTGGCAAGAAAATGGCTGTTCTGCCCCCACACCACATGACCTCTGGTACGGGTGACATAACAGATTTCCTCGTGTTTAATATGACGTGCTCCTTTTGTAGCTACTAAAGCATGCAACAATCTGTGTACATCTCAATAAGAAATTTAATACATGTTAAACAATAAGAGACAATATTGATATAATCAGTTAATAACAACATTTTTAGAAGCAATTTTGCATCTGTATGAAATTGGGCCCCGGTATCTCATTCTACATTGTTGTTTTTACCCACCCTTTATAGTTGGCCACTTGTATTTCGTCTGTTCCGGGTCTTATTTGAACTGTAATGTAACTTAACCACAGCAGCGTGGTCTCAAGTGTGCCCCACAGAAAGCAAAGAGTGTTTTCTGGTGTGTTTGTCTTTACCAGTTTACACTCCTGCGACTGAAGCAATTTACCGAGATAGCTTTGGTTTCCAACGGAAATTCGATTCATGCATGGTGTACGGCTATATATTAAAAGACTCTTCAAATAAATGAGAGTGGCAGGCCTGATGCTTCAATGAGGCAACAATGACGATTGCCTCCATGCCCCCTGGTCATTGCCTTGGTCTTCTTGATATGATCAAGTAGAAGTTTATTATTTCCTCACGTGCCTTTTACCAAGGAGAACATGCCTTGGTGAGCCCTTTCCCTCTCAAAAACGAAGCATACAGGCCTGGGAAGGTTTCTGTTTTCTGTTTTACGAAATAATTGGGAGAGTCGAGTCAAGAACACGAACCTTATTCTGCAAAGTCACTTTATTGCCGTGCATCAATCATCAATCAATCATATCAATTTTAAAAACGCCAAAATCAAAGGTTTGACAAAGGCGATGCTGAGGCACAGAAGAAATAAATAAGTCATTGATGGTAGGGGCCTCCTGAAACGAAGTGGGCTTTAGAAACGACTTGAACATGTTCAGTGATTTTGTGTCCCTGGAATGATTTGGAAGTTTATTCCAGAGTTTAGGTTGCTTTACCAAGAAGGCTCTATCAGCAAAAGTGGTGCGACTTGTTCTTGACACAACAAAGTTTGGTGAACATGAGCTAATCGATCGAAGGTGTCTCCGTTTAGCTCATGATCGTTGTCACTAAACTGAATGTTGTGACTCGGTCTCGGTGAGATCTCATAAAATGGGTCTAACAAGAGAGAAACAAAATGGTTTCAACCATGGTGAACCTGTGGCTCGCAAAGACTGGGCTCTAAATTTCATGAAGCTGTCAAGCTGACCAGAAAATACTGCGAGGAGTACAGCTACTCAAATCGTAATTAATACAAACAATTGGTTTTCACCTGAGGTCGTCCTCGGACATCTCGCTGTGAAGATAATGAAAAAGTATATAGGGTGGCAGGAGTATGGAAGAAGAAAAACAGCAGGTTAAAGAGAATAGGTATTAATGGCGGTGATTCCATTCATTTTTGCCCCACGGTTGAGGAAAGCGGCTACCAGGTCCATGCTAGACTGGTCCCCTGCCGCAAGGCAGGTACTGGCTTGTCAGAACCAGTGATTTCATTGGATAAAAACGTGCAGTGACGTAAGCTTTCTATATTCACTCATACAACATTTATTTCCATATCCCAGAAATACGAAAATGCAGAAGTGTTTTGATTGGTCCTGGGTGACGTTTTGCATCTGCAATTTCGGTCGTCTGCAAATGAATGTAGGTGAAAGTTGAAAGGGGATGGACATACCCTTGGGGCCACTCTCTGGCGTTATTCACAAGCCTCGAAGTGCGACATCAGCTGTCTAGGTTCATGCCCCCCCTAATAATTGTCAAATCATCAATCCAGCTCCAAAAAATGAGCAATGATGCATTCTCCATCAGGCGATTCTCATTGAACTCAAACTGATTGTATTCTCTCAACATTGACTTCAATAATAATCCCATCCTTGGGATGTAATTTTTTTCAAAATTAATTTACCTCAAGTTACAATTATGTTTGAGAGCAATACGATCCTCTGGTGCTTGGTTTCAAACAAAAAATCAGTCCGTGAAGCAAATTATTCAAATTATTCATACCTCTCTCAGGATGTCGTCCTTTCACCTTTAATAATTAATAATGACACCAATAGTGGCTTCATATAGCGAGCATATTCGTCACTCAGTGATGCTCAATGCACTTTTGTATAGTCTTTCCTGCAAGGTATGTGAGGCTACGTTTGTGTAATAAGACTTACTATTTTTACATAGGATCCCTTCTCGTTTCGATAAGTGCACTGGGTTCCTTAATGTGCGTTACACAACACACGGGACCAATGGCTTCACGTTCCATTCGAAGGATGAAGCATCATGGTTAGGAGTATTGCTTAAAGACACATGTTTCAAGACTGAGACTCGAACCCACACTCTGCTAATCAGAAACATCACAGTTTGAATCCGGTGCTTTTAACCACTAGGCCTCGATACGCCACATTTGAAGATGAAGGTTTACATCCCCAGTAGTCAATGCTGTCATAAGGAGCATATAGTAACATCTTAATTGAAGAAAGCACTGGATGCTACACTTTGGTCTCTAAAGAAAGACTGTATGTTCCATCGCTGTCAAACACAATCAACACACATTTTTCATGGAAACCCTTTGTCAGTTTCTGAGAGGATGTGTAGAAGACTGAAACTTGCTGGTCACTGTTTAACAAATGTGTTAGGAAGGAAGACGAAGCAGGATCGGAAGCCCGGTATGACAGGCAGCCAAAACACGGACTATGAGGTCCCCCTTTAAAGGATGACACCAAAGTCATTTCAGAAGATACAGGCTTAATTGGACAAGACATGAAGAAGTGCAAGCTATGGAAGGGTATCTCGGAGCACTAATGTAGTCGACTCTCTTAATAACAAGATAATTACCTCTTTTTAACAGGAATGTTGTTAAAAGAGGAGATGAAAGCAAGGAAATCAAAGCAGAAATAAGATTCCGGACTTAAGAATGTACTCTTTAGAAGTTAAGCAGAACACATTTATAACATGAATGTTGTAATAAGAGGACATGAAAACAAGGACATTCAAAGCAGAAATGAGATACGGGGCTACATGGTTGACTGTGCATTATTCCCCTAGGTATTGTTCTTCGGTCTTTCACTTTTGTAAACATGAACACAAAAGTGCAAACATACTTTACATCTTGTTGATAGGTGAATCATGCCCAATTAAGCTAAAACATGTCAGCAATAACGGCAATTAGTTTTTTTTTTATTGAAACATCGAAAGCCAAATGGCCTGACGTCAAAGTGCAATTTAAGTGCCAGTTGACAAAATTAATATCATATTAATAGGCTGATGAGTCCATTTGCCAAACACTGCTAATTGAAAATATGACAATACAATAAAGCCAGCGAGCCAAGAAAACATGTAACTGTACTGTTTTGTCTAAATTAATTTATATTCGATGTAAAGGACGAGCTCAGTATACGAGTGCTAGGTGAAACCAACCAAGATTATCAGAAGTGAATAATGTTTTACCTTCACCAAAGCATAATAATAAAAATTGCTATTAAAGGCACGAGACACCTTTTGGTCATTGTCATATGCATAATTTTGGTACAAATTCTGTCTCAATTGGTCATCGAAGTTGCAAAAGAATAAAGTACGAAAAAACACACGAGTTGCACAAATTAATTTGTGTGCTTTCAGATACCAATTAAAAGTCTGTAAAAATTTGAGTGACAACATACCCTTTTCTAGCATGGTATTTTCTGAGGGAAAGTGCCTTTAAAGGAACGCGTTGCTTTGGATCGGTCGTATACGCCTCTCTTAATATTTATGCATGACGTCACAATTCTTACCCAAAATGAGGCTATGGGCGCACGTCCCCCATCACTGGCAGTGGCTGCGCCCATCGCCTTGTTTTGAGTTAGCATTGTGACTTACCTCATGCATAAATATTAAGAGAGGCGTATTGGTCTTTGAAAAGCGCTTGAAACAGTTTGTAATGAAATGCATATGGTTAGATAGATAATTTAAAATTAGAATATGTTGATCCACACAAAAATGCCTCGAAATTGCACGGTTCTTCTTTCACGTCGTCAAAATTTTGACTCCTTAAAATGGCCAACCGTGTTAGTTTGCGACGTAGAAAGAAAATCGTGCACTCTTGATTCTGAAAGAACTATAATGACAAAATAACTTTAGGGGAGCTAAAGGTATGAATTATTAGTATTGTCATTCCTCGTTAAAAAGTCTTAGATTGTAGGAGGCAAACATGCACGCCCAAGGAGTTCCACAGAGATGCGGTATGTATTGTAATTTTAAGAGTGATTACGAAACATAATATACCTTCCCTTTAACCAAAACAGAGACTTAAAACACGAGATTTCTCGCACGAGAATTTTAACAGCAAAGCAACCTTTAACAAGAATCACAAATACTCCACATAGCAACAAACTGATGTAAAGTCCACGAGAAACCCATGGGGACTCACAGTGAAAAGCACTCTTGGGGTAATGAAGGCATGGCATGTCTGTGTAAAAAGAGAGGGAGAGCGACGGTCTTGAAAACTAGTCCAGTCAGGAATCTGTTTTAACTCACTGTTGATTGTTGGTCGCTGTTGATCATTAGAGAGCACATGAAAGCAAGAACTAGGAATTGATCACGCACTGACGTTGAGAGTCCATGTCAGCACATGGAATCAGAGAGGTCGGCCAATACTTAGCCAGGATTTGGTAAAAGGGTGTAAAAATTTGCTGGAAATTTAGAAAGGTCACCAAATTGTTTACTTTGAATACATTTACCTTTCATAGGCAGATCGAACAGGGTGTCCGAATATAAAACAGGGTGTCCAAAAGACACCAAGACACCCATGGCTAAAACTATGATGAGGGCTTACTTGATTATACAAATGAGTTTGGGCGCTAACTGCTTGCTAAGTTCACACTAAAACCAATCCTCCAAAGAAATACTCATCTGAAAAATTTCACAAAATGGCGTTTAGAGCCGCCAAAACCACAATCTTAATTGTTAAACAGCACACAAAAAGAACGCATATAAATATGCAAAAATGGATCACAATGCATATAACCCCTCACAAAAGACCTGACCATTGTATGTTTCGCGCTTGATTTACGATGTTTGCTACTTCATTAGGCCTAAGTTGACACTCTCAAGTAGTTTTCAACCAAATTAACAGGGCATTTTCAAACAAAGAATTATTGAACTTACTTATAAAATGTGCAGATGGGTTGGGTAATGTTGAAACGTCAGAATAAAAATATTGTTTATTTTTTGTTTATTATTATTTTATATAAATTCCTTAAAATATTTAAACAGAATGAAACCACTCGATATACAGACTTAAATCGACTTCTAACTTAAGCATTGACACTTTGATCTAAATAAATTCAGAATGTTTTTAATTTTAACAAAACACTAAATGTTTTATAACATTTTATGGTCAAATTGAAATAGAGAATGGGCTCAAGGGTATTCTTAAAAACGAACGAAAACTAAGAATGTTTTACTGAATGGTTGAGACAAACTTGAACATTTAAAACATTTCCAGACCTTGTGTATCTTTTTCGAAAACAAGTTGAAATAAACTGTATTTTCTAGAATGACAACAGAATTTTGTCAATGTTGATTGTGACTGCACACACGTCGTGCTTATTGGATGTGCAGACATATTGATAATTGCCAACACGCCCAATTAAATTCAATTCAACTCAATATAACATTTGTTTCCATCGTGAACAGTACATAAAATAATGCAAAAGACAATACTGTGGAAACGCGATCCTAATGGAGTGCCTTAAGAAGAAAAAAGAAATAAAGCAGTAAAAGAACAAGAAACTTAAGGAATAATTAATTAATAGATAATTAATCATTACAAGAAAAGATAGTACATGAGGACAAATGATCTGACACGAAAGATGTACAGATAAGTGATGACTAAAAAGCCGTGAAACTGCATGAAGAGAAGAAGCAACCCTGGATAATACTAAGACGCCAGGGTTAGCAACCCCGTAGACTATTTAGTTACCATGGTAACACTTTTATATTGAGATGCTGTGCTGCCTGCATGCTACAGTTTTTTATTGAGAAACTGAAAATTGTCGAATGGCATGTGGCACAATCATTATACCTCAATTTGTTATCCGGAGGTCGTTGGTTCGAGTCAATCAACAATGAAAAATCAAAAGTTAATTTAAAAAAGAAAAAGTTAATTTCAAAAGTGATGTTTCAATTGTCACAGGCGAGAAGGAAACAAACAAAGTGCTTTCAAATGTGACGTGCGTGTTTTAAACACACGTCACTAAAAATCAACTTCTTTCACCTACCTCTCAATGAGATAAAATTGCGAGATTCTTAGTTTGTTTTTCGCTCTACGGAGGTATTGTCATTGTTAATGTTTATCAGATCGTTGGGTACCCGTATCATCCTTACAAATTTAAACCATAAAAGTGTACTTTCTAAGCCAATTCGGGGTTAAACAAAGAAACATTTACTAGTGGCACTCGAACGGCCAGCGGATTAACATGCCAGTGCTCTACCAACTGAGCTGTCTAGCCCTATGTTTTCCGGCGGTCGTTGGTTCGAGTCCCATGTTTGTTCAACCTATGACGCACTCCAATGCAGTTGCTTTGCCAATTCCTGTTTTTCTTTTGCCTTGTCTGCAACAAACTTTCTGGAGCAAGACTTGACTGCCTTCAACGGTTTTACAATAGTAGAAATATCTGGATCCACTTTCCGTTTTGTAAAAGGTTATTCATAAATACCTGACAGTTTCGCTATTCCTATTGGTGGAGAGCGCGTCACGTGGGGGTGTTTAAACCATTGATAATGACCGATTGTGTCTATAACCGATTGTGAGCGGAGACTCCGCGCTAGTCTTGATGCAAGACGTTTCTGGTAACGGGCGATGCAGGCGCTGTCGGTGAGTTGGCCGCGCTGTGTGTGAAAGGAAAACCAGCGAATATGCACCAAGACTACACGCGCATGCGCACGAACGGAACCGGAAAACACACGCGTACGGAAGTCGTACATGTGCATGTAACATGTACTACTGAACGAAACATACCATGGAGGTGGAAACATACAGAGCTCAGGCACTCGGAAACGGATAAGTTTTACAGAGTTTCCTACTTTATTACGCATTTTAACCAAAAACGTATTTATGAATGGGAATCAAGCGTGTTGAATCAGTTTTCAACTAGTGGTTAAACCCGCCGAGGCCTGGTTCTTGATAATTTACCAAGACGCCGGTAAAATTATCAAGAACCAGGCCTCGTTGGGATTAAACCACTAGTTGAAAACCTCTTCACCACACATTGATTCCCTTAGTTAACTACACGTGTTCATACAATAACAAGTACGTGATTCGAGAAAAAAACTTTCAAATTTTGTTTTCTGACGATCATATAAACTTTCCTTTATGTATGTGGGCATGAGATGCCCCAATTAAACTGTGCTTCTTTATGTATAGAGGTGTTCATAAAGACATCATCAAAATAATTCAAGTTGTGCCAATTTGGGAGCCATGCCCTTGTGTTTTATACAGTGTAGTGCGAACATTACACGTACACGTTACACGTCACACGTTTCCTAGTTTTAACTAGGAAACGTGTAATGTGTAACGTGAACGTGTAATGTTCGCACTGCACTGTAATAACAGCCCAATATGACTGTTTGTGACGCAGTCGCCAAGTGTGACGTGAGTGCAAGGGGTACAAGACTAGAGCAGGCTAGTCAAAACCCTATGGAAGACCACAATGGTCCTCGATGAGAATCCTTAGTTAGATATATGCAAAATAACGTACAGGGCTGTCAACATTCGCAATTAGGGAGATATGCTGAATTGCATTCAACATAAAAGGAAAAGAGTTTCCATAGTCAGGGATTTTTCAACATATCATGGTAAGATTGGTTTATTTTCAGGAAACTTTTTGCAGTTCTGTGTGCTGCAAAACCTAGAGCGGCCCCCTGTCATTCAATCATATTTGTTCTATTACTGAGCTACCATGATGGGGGATAAATTACATCAAATATATCAACGTGCATAAATTAAGGCACGGGATACACCGCACACTTTGCCGAGACAATATCTTTTGAAAGCTTCTTTGGGGTTCGAGGCAAAATAAGCGAGAGCTTACATTTATATACAGTTCCTGCTTGTATCCCAACGGGGATTATTATGATCCTACATCTGGCCGTCTTGCTAACGCGTGAATCAGAGGCCAACCATTGACACGGAGCTCAGATGCCCCTTGGCAGGTACTGAAAACACCAATGGTTTCCACGAGCAACGGAAGCCAAAGCATAGGATTTTCATAATGCCACACCGTTATCAGAGTGCTTAAGCGCACATAATGAAAAAAAAAGAGAGACGTTGTGGAAATCGTTGTATGTAGCGAAACCTGACCAGAGTGGGGGAGCAAGGAGTAAAGAGAACGGCTGGTTATCTGGATAGAGTTCCGCAAACCCCCTCGAGATTAAAAAAAAAAATTCCTAAAAGCTTTTGTTTATGTCTTTATACTTTTGATACAGTGCGGAGATGGATGTCATAAAGGAACACATTATTTTTGAAAAGGCACGCAAACAATCCAGCTATATTATTAGCATTTAGCCTAACGTTGCAAGTTGCTTGTTTGTTTTCCTTCGTCGTTGAAGGGCTCATATTTTCACAGGTGAAGCAACGCGAGAGTTATTTCGCCGCACTTTAAAACAAAAGTTGTTGTTGTGATTTGTACTGTGTGAATGTTATACTAGATTCAATTGAATTGAATTAAATTCAAGTCAATACAAATTTATTTCGGCATTGCCATCACATGTTATTATACATCATGGGTCTTTAAAAATATATTATCAGTGACAGTTAAAAAACAGTATCCAAAATAATTAAGTCAGAGGGCAAAACTTAGGCTTTGGTACCCTAACATTGAAAGACCAACACTGTATAAAATGCTCACGAAGACAAAGGACAACAAGGGCAGGCGAACACATGTTGGTGCACCAACAATATACCGAAAAGCGAGCATCAATGAATTGACTCCTACTCTTAGAGAAATAACATGATTAAAATGGAAATGTATGAATAGTCCTCATCACACAAACATTCATAATATCTCCAAATCGAGTCCGCTTAGATCTTACGTTGTTATTGTTTCATCTGGTGTCAGAGCAAAATGTTGTTTCCTTATTCGAGACTTTCTACGCATTCAACGCGATGCTCATTCTTAACTTTCGATATTTGTCTAACAGTCAAGTGTACCTTTCGATGTTATCTTTGAAAACAGCACCTCTGAGCAAGGAATGCTTGAGAAAAATTGAGATGAATTTTGAAGTAATTTTTTTTTATATTGTTTCAAAAAATGCCCAGGGTAGAGAAATGAAACCATTGAGTGTTAAACAGTTTGTTTAGATATGGCTATTCGCGTATCCTCGTCAATATTATTGTTATCGTTTTGTACCCGTAAAGTCTCATCCCCTTACATCCTTCAAACGTTTGGCTGCATGTTTTCTTTTCGATAGAAAAACATCCAGTAACAATGCCCCAGGATGCCTAGACGATAAAGGGATATATATAATTTGCTTTTAAAAATATAATTTCATTCTTAATTATGAGAGTATTCAATCAAACCGACTTTGACGTTTTAAATGCCACGGAAAAAAATTATGTTGAATTTACAGACCCATTTGTTTTTTTATGAACTATTGTTTAAAATATTGCTCTCAAGGAGGATATTATAATTTTACTCTTTAAAATTACTCTCTGGGCCCGAAGCAAACTGAATTTGACCTTGGCTATTTGAGGCTATCAGCTCTTTTACAAAGTGTCTTTCTCTTGTCAAAATCTTGATTTAACGAGAGCAAAACAAAAATGCACCAAAAAACAAACAAACAAACAAACACACAAACACACATACCAGCAAACAAACGAACAAATTCTTAAACAAACAAGCAAACAAACAATAAAACAAACTTCTAGTATAGTAAGCAAAGGATGAGGACAAGACAAGTATGTGGCACATAATGTGGTCCCAACCCAGTACCTTAGTGTAGCCCAGCCAAAGTGTAGTCCAAATTCGTGTACCTAAATTTAGCCTGGGCCCAATAGTTCAAATCAGTACCTATATAATCCGGGCCCACGATACCCAATCATGCACCTAAATGTAACCAGTGCCACAGGGTACAGTGTTTGGGCTACAATAAGGTTCTGGGTTACGCTATCATGTAGGTTCACAGCTATAGGAGTGCATTTAGATTATCTGGAAACATAGTGCAAGCTGGGAGGTGGGAGCTATATACTAGTTACGTACCGCAAAGACGGATACAAAGTGCCCCTATTTAGTACCACATTCATAATCAACTAAAAAGGTACGTGAAGAACTCAGAAACACCTTATAACGTGACCATCTAAAAGTTTTTTTACAGCAGTCGTGGGGCCAGTGGAAGGACGGCACGTTTTGTCAATGATGCACAGGGCCAATTATCCATCCCATATCTCCCTCACCCCAGGCGCAATTTTTCCTGAGAATTGCCATCCTCAAAAATGTTTCGTAAAAAAAGGCTTAGAAGAAAAAATTTCCGTTAAAAAGCACCTCGACAGAGGCAATTTTCGCGGACAAAACATTGCACACGGGCAGCATTTTTGTACTTACAATGGCATGACAATGTCGAATTAAAGATTTAACCCGGACTAAGGCCTATATACATGAAAATAATCAGAAAAGTAATTGGAATATCAACCTTTGGCTATTTTCAGAAAGATAGTTTATTGAAGTTACAAACTCTGAGACTCAAAATGGTATAAAGGTGCCACGTCGCAAACAACAGCCACAGCTATGAACACGAACCCCTTCTCTTATCGGTATAAAGTGTTACTGGAATCTCTTACGTGTGTTACACAACGCACGGGACCAACATATTTACGTTCCATCAGAAGGACAGACAAATTGAGTGAACCAAAGACCCCCGGACATGTACCGGCGCTCTACCACCTGAGCTATCCGGCCCTAAGTCGGCGGTCTCCCATAGTCAATATCTTTATAATTTTCCCAAGTCAGTTTCCCCTAGTGGTTTATTATTTGACACTTCACGTTTTCATTTACAAAATATTTGTCTTAACTTGGAGTGTACGTCTCTGGAAATTCAATGTTTTTTCCTTTCTGCTTCAATTCCAAAATATGTTTTCCCAAGTACGTGCCTACAATCTCTTTCCCCTGAGATTCGAGTGTGGATTTTAAATAAGAGTTTATTGGAAGGGGGCGTTCATTCACCTCTTCAGAAGATTTTTTTTTTTTTTTTTTTTTTTTTAGATCAACACGTTGCAGACTTCAGACTCTGCATTATGTCTTAACTAAAAATGTTGTGTTTTTTTTGTTTTGTTTTTTTTTTATTAGAAGTGCAGTCATTAAAAATACATATTCCTGTAAATGTCAAAGCAAAATAAATTAAGCTACGCATATTTAATTCAACGAAGGCTTGAAAAACAACTTTCATTGTAAAGATTAAATATCTTTTATTGACGTGCGTTTTATGTATTATGTAATGTGTTTAATGGCTGTTTTGCAAACTGTACATTTAGGCCTTTAGGATATAGCCTCTGTATTGCAGTATTTTTATCAAACATGATAATATGAAACTGGTCGATCCAGAATGTTCAGACAAATGTCATTCTTACTGAAACATAATTTTCTATTGTAGAGGTTCTTATAATTTTAATAGTTTCGCTGTTTCTTAATTTATCTTATGTGAAGATTTCTTGCTGATATCCACATTTCTAATAAAGCTCTTATTTCAACCAACTTGAAATACAAAAATTGCTTCCCATAGATTGATTCAAAACCGGGTTATAAACCAATTCAATAATGGAAGACTGCAAAGAAATTCATTTCTACAGCCAATTAATGTATTTCAGTTTGAATGTTTAAAATCTTAATAAAGTTGAATCTTTCCATTGTGGCCTTTGTTTTCTTCGTACGCTAATGAATTTCCCTCGATCACCTAACATATTCGCGCATGTAGTTTCTACACTCGTCTTCTCTACTTGTTTGCACATTCTTCCATTACATTCCAACACCTTGAATCCCTACTGATTCCCACCATATCCTCCTCTTCTCCTGTTTCTTCATCTTTCTGAGGTCACACGACCACACAGATCAATCATCCAGGCTTTTTTCCTCCTTTCACATGGCCATTGTACCCCGTTTCTCCCCTTGCTTGCTTGCCTTCACAAATTTACACGGAGACTTTTACAGCCACCTCCGGAAATTGTAAGAGAACGTTTCCATGAACATATCACCACGCCCAATTGAGTGTAATTTGAAGAGGGACATCAGGGGCACATCATGCGTCCATGCATGAATGTGACATTTGACAAGGAGAAGAGACTGGCAGAGCACAATCAGAGTAGGTTAAAAGGCTCTTACATTTGCATTTTATAAGCACGTATAAATAATCACAATCTTGTTTCGAGTAACTACGTGATATCGACTTATAATAATAAAGACTTGTAATGCGCTTACATCAAGCCTATGGTGTTTAAGGCGCTGTTAAGAAACAAAACGCCCCCCCCACACACACACACCCCAAAAACGCTTTTGACATATGATGGGTTTTGAAAAGAGATTTGAGTTTGGTGGTACAGAGATGGGATCTAAGATACAGTGGTAAAGAGTCACAAATGCCTGGCGCATCTATTGAAAGAGACACATCAATCCAGGAGTGTCTAGACTTGGGTTCATTGAGGAGAAACATATAATAGTTAGTTACAACGGTTTTAAAATTGGGTGAAATTCGTTGTCAAGCAACACTAGCCGTCATCATGGTACACTGATTTTGAAGCAATGAGGTATACACTAGAAAACCTGGCATAGTTACACGTTAGCTACACATGGCGTCCCTCTTGTCATATTGATTTCCCATAATGCATTGCGGTATATATGTATTTTTTAAGATGGCGCTCATACATAATGGCTATTTGTTCCATAAACGTTTTTTTGCCAACCGATGTTGGAAAAAGCCATAAATGCAAAACAAAAACAGAGAGAGGGTTTTTTACGAATATTCAAACACAGTGTTGAATTTGTTGGAAACAAAACAACCAATATTGGGAAGTTCTATTTGTTTGAAAAGTATGCAGAAACAAAAAGTTGAATTTGATTAAAACAACGTTAAACATGATTGAGTGTTAGACCAGCCAGGAATAATAGCCAGGAGACAATTTCTCAATCAGTTCTAAGGCAACCGCACTTAATGCCAGACCATAACACACTACCCTCCACTCAGGAAAGTGATATGGAATTATACTTAATAAAATGGGCATATCAACTATCCGGACTGAGCCATAATTAGAAAAGCAAGAAAAACAGCCGCAGGAACTATACATAAACACATTATATCAGCGAATATAGTTTGTATATTAAATCCACTATGTCTTGTAGCAAATCAATGTAATGGAATCAAAGAGATTTTAATCAATTGCTTTATTACTGCTTTATTACACAATGGTAACGGAGGCAATCGGTTAAAATGTAATATAAATAGCACTGTAATTAATCTGCACAACTTGCAGCTTGGCGATACTGTGCAACCTATTGGCCCCAGCTTCTCACAGTCAAATTAAGGCACAGCATTTGCGGTTTATGTAATTTTGCTTTGAATACAGATGTTTATACGACCACGGGCAAAAGTGAAGAAAAGATGTGTACTGGAAGTCCCATGCATTAAAGCAGGAAGGAACGACTTACAGGACATTTTAAATTAAACAAGAAGAAGAAAAAAAAACCACATGTATAACCACCGGGAAGGGCGGGGGAGATGGACCAATACGTAAATATTTAGTAAAATTATTGCAGGATTTCGTTAACTCATTCATCTAAACATAACCTGCTTAACCATCTTTAAATAGTTTATTAACAATTAACTAAAGAAACTTAAATACCTTGAGCCTTTTCCTCAAACTTTACTTTTTTAATGGATGAAGCAAGCTTCCTTCAATCCTGTAAAATGTTAGCAATCAAGTTGCTGATGAATAGTATGTGGGCGTTCCACGGTTATAGGTTAGAATACGGCGAACATTATTTGAAATAATATCATATTATGTGTAGCCCACCCACTGTGCAGTGACATTCAATGTAGCTGCATGTTTGCCACTCATTCCGCCATACGAACCGTACATTATATTGCATTTTAACAAGAACCGAAAGCCCGGAACGATACGAGGAAATTTATTTGGCCTAATTTATTAATTAGTTTTTGGTTTAATTTATTAAAATTATTTATACCACCAGCGCTGTTTCATTGTATGAATGACGGCAAAGATAAATGGCCGTCATCATTTCGCACATTTTGTCGTATAGATCTTTTTACGCATGGGTGAAGGTATGTCTTATCCTTTCTACTTCTTTTTGGTTGACATACGATTTGCAGGATGCAATTTGCCCGTCTAATCCTCAAGAGAAATGAGCCCGATCTGTATATAAATTAAAGGGTAGGTATGTTTAACAAAGCAGGGGATTTATCGAGGATTTCTATTAGGGCAGCGTGGTACGCATGAATTGCTATTTATAACTTCCGTGTTTGACAACAAAACAAATAAGGTTATCTGATATTGGAAAGTTCCTTCTTAAAGGAAACATCCATTACATTAATTCATATCAATTTGATTTGCTAACACATTATGAAAACTATAATGACATCAGTGGTTACGGCTTGGAGAGAAAGACAGTCTGAACTGCTGTCAAGGACAATTAAAGACAGTCAATCCTAGACGTGTTCTTCTCGATCCAAAATCTCCCGGTAATTTTCGGCAAAAAGTTGGCTATTTTCATTTCATGCATTTGTATTAAAGCAATGTTGTCTCTGCAACCCAATTCAACATCTCTTTGAGGTTTGTCAATTTATATTGCATTCTATTCAATTACACTTATCGGGCGAAATCGGCATTTAATTTAGTAGGTCGCAACTCCAGATATCTGCCAAAAGATGCTGCGACGAAAATGACATTAATTTCACATTGAGTGAATTTGAATTTAATACCGTTTGGGGGAGATTTCAATTACGCTTGATACAAAATAATGCGAAGTTTAAATTTGCCGCTTTTTAACAAATAATCTCAACAATGCCGATGATCGACACAGCACAATTGCATAACGTGTCAAAAACATCAGGCACAGACAAACGAAATGGACAAATTATTAGGCCGTTATTAATATGCGAACATCAGCTGTCTAGGGAATTGCCCGGTTATTGTCATAGAGGGGGGAAATTACAAGCAGACTCAAAAAACATTTTCCCCTTGAAAAGCTTTGAGCGGATTTGCAAAATCAGTCGAGTAATTTCCCACCTGAGCGATCCTCGAATCTGTTGAACTCAAATAAATACCAAATATGAAATAATTGCATTTTGACAAACTGTATCTTGTGAGCGGTATAGAGGGGGGGGGGGGGGGGCTATTCTCAAGTGTTTCTGTTTTTTTTTTTTTATTGAGTACAAATTTAATGGACTGACTGAATGAAGAATGCTGGACACGTTTTCATCGTGAGAAGTGAGAGCATTTCTCTGAGGGTTTCTTAGAGACCAAGAAAAAAGGGTAGAGGATGAAACATGAGAGAAGAATTGCAAATCGATGTTGGAATCTGATTAGTCATGCTTGCGTAGAAATGTGCTTCGAAATGTCTGCTCGGCAACATCTTTGAAGCCTATGGCTGTTAAAGATGAAGATGCCTTTTTTTTAGATGGATCTAGACATTTCTCTCTGTTTCTGTTTTCACTTATTAAAACTCTATCATCAATTTCACTTCAGTATCAGTGACATATATAAAAAGAGAAATTCGACTTAAAACAAAATAATTTAATGTACCATCTCGATTTTCTGTCCTAAAATTGATGTTTCAAATTGTACCTGCAAACAACATTGAACTTTCTTTTGTTATAGAACACAACACAACTCAGGTATTGTTTTTGGTAAAAGTAGTTTTTCTTTGCAAACAGATACAAAAGGGTTAGAGGATATGCTAGCTCTACCGGCCGTACACTTTCGTATTATACTACAGTGTTTAGAGCACAGTCGTATATAGGGCTAGAAGATAAGCGTATTAGCCGTTATTTTGTACGCTGTTTTTGAATTTCCAATAACTGATCATTCATTGCGGTTTTAAATTACTGAAGTGAAACGTACCTTCACCTCACAAGTTACTGGCTTTAGAGACACAACATTTCAGTCCTCACTTGTAAAAAAAAAAAAACTCGCAAAAAAGCAACTCGGCGTACAAAATGTTGTTTTTATATTATAGGGCTTCCTAGGTTTGTATAAATTTTCCTAGTTTGGATGTATAGGCCTAGTGGTTAAATTTCGTGGAAGAAGACGGTAGAGCGGTGTGTTCCTTTAAGTTAGCTCTTATCGACCTCCTTACAAGCGGCTTCTATTGAAGTTATTGCATTGGTCGTGTAGTAAAATCTAGATCATCATTTGACCTGGTTTTTCATTCGATTGAATATCACAGAAAAGAGACCAGAACGGGAAATTGAAGATGCGCAAATTGATTCTTACGCCTGACTTTCCACTCCTTAAAAACCTGTGCGGGTAGGGATGGGCGGGGGTGGGGGGGGGGAATAAAAGCCTCGTGTCAAATTATTACTTTCAGTTTGATGTATATAATACTGGCCATCAAGCGAGTCAGGCTTCACTAGGGGGGAAATTGTGATAAATCGACCGTGTTAAAGTGTTAGATGCTGCTAGGGGAAAGAATCGAAAGTCTACATCTGCGGATTACGAATAAAGACCTATGTTCAAGCGGCGAGTCTCTGGGCGGTTTGGGTAATTTCAGAGCGGAGATGGAGAAGTCCGAGACGCAAGGAGGTTAGGAGAAAACAGCCCCCCCCCCCCTGCAAAATATTTATTTGTTTCTCAAAATGTGGCACGGGGTACCCCCTTCGATGCTGTTGTGGCTCGATTGTGTTCTGTGAATTTCAGGAACTCTTTTGATTGGAGGTGAATTGAACCTCCACTTTTAAAGACAATAATAATTGTTATCCTTTCTAAGACGACCGTCTCCCTTAAGAGAGATTTTGCACAAAATACCTCGCACCCAAAGTGCGTCCCCACCTTGATTATGCCAAATCTACACAAATTTACCTGAAACCATTCTGAAAACAGAAAAGCCCAAATATTCATAACAAGAGCGAATCATGCTGATGGCGAAGCAAAGGGCATGTGTATGGGAACTGTTTGGGAATGGCTTAGTTCATCAACAGGGTTTGGTTTGATCATGATTTGATAGAATACAACTTCTGGGCAAACCTTTGTTTTTACTTTTTTTTTTACTGTACAATAATAAGTAATATAGTATCCAAATCATAAAGGTTGCTGCGTGCAATAGCCCGTCCTGAACTTGGGTACAAAAGGAGCAAGGCATATTGAATACGAGTACATCTGTTATGTCACACGTACCAATTGGGAGGTCGGGTGTTGTGGGGGCAGAACAACCAGCATGGAGCATGGCCAAATTTCATAGAGCTGCTTAAAACGAATATGAGCAAGATACCAGTTACAAATTGTACATGTGACATGGTAAAAGGTAACCCTTTCCTTGTAAAGCTTAATTATGTTGTGCTTATAGCTACTTTTGGGGCCGTGGTCGCAAGTGTCACTCCAGTTCCGTGCTACTTCACAATGCGTTTGTGGGATTGCATGAATATTTTTGAAGCTAGCAGTGGCAACAGAGAGACAGTAATGACTATGTGGGGGACTAACGGTAATTAACAAACCTGGGTTTGATATTATTATTTTTTGCTTAGTCTTGGGGATGTCCACCATTGGCGATGGTTAAAAACATCCTTGTTCCCAGGGGTGATCGAACTCGCCATGTCATGTTTTCCCTACCCTGGACGCGCTGTTCGCTCATTAGTATAGCGAGGAGGCATCGATATGGTGCGAAGCCAATGGTAGCGATATTTTACTTTTAATAAAAGGTTGCCCGCTGTTGCTTGTCTTCAAACTGTTTGTTTGGGGAGGGGGGGCACAAGACTGTAACATTCCTTTTGGCAGTTTACAATTCCTGCAGTCTTTGGTTCAAATTGACACTTAAGCTCATTTTGCATCCAAATGTTCTTTTCTATAACAGTGAAACGCCTCTTGTGTTTTGTTTACTTTTTTATTTGTATTTATTCAATTCCATTGCCACTAAAGAGTCGATGTTTGAGATAGAGTACAAGGACAGTTGTCGTCGAAGTACAAAATTTTGAAAAAGACGCGCTTATTTGATTATTTGCTTATTTTGCAAACCAGGGTGTGCATTCGGCACAATTGTGAAGGGTGCACAATGAATTGAAATACAAAATTGTAAATTAGATTAGTCATAAGTGCACGCAGTATCTCCAATAGTGCCTATTTAATCGTCAACATCAAGATTATCAAATTTATTGCTAAGAGATTTCAGAATGCCTTCGTCTCTTTTCGAGGGAGACAAATCAATAAACATAGATTAAATTAGACATGAACATTAACCCCAATGAATCAAATTTTATTGCGGGGGTTTAAGGAACATCGACCAAAGGGGCTAAACTTTTATTTTTGTATGCATCCCTTTTCATCAAGCTACCGAGACAAAACCGCCATGTACTCAACATTTTTGCAGCACCTCCATGTTATCATAAAATTTAAATTGATTCCACGGCAGTAAATCAATTGAGTAGGAGTGAAAGTCCACAGCTCTCCGACCAAGAGCGAGAGTAATTAAACTCAACTCGGGATACCAAGCGTTTACTGCACACGACATTTCAATCCAAACATAAGAACACCACAGAAAATGAGGTTGTCGTAGTATAACACAAACAATTTATCAAGGATAAATGTTGACATAATGTTATTTATTAATGAGCTATTCCTTCTGCCTTTTCGCAGCGTTGTTTTTCACCGAGGCCCCTTTGGCACGTACTTAATGGTTATTCAAAAATGTCAATCGCTAGGGACTTGGGATTACTCGAGTAGAAACTTTAGAAGGGAAAATTAATCAGGGCCTTCAAGGGGGATTTGGCTCTTTGCTTTTCATGAAGATTAAAAGATTAATGTGGTAAAGTATGTGAATGATCTTGTATTTTGGCTACACTAAGATAACGAGTAGCCTTTTCTCTACCATAGACCCTGTAAGCGATATCTAAAAGCACACACTCCGAAACCGGTTAAAAAGGGGGAATTTAACTCAGACACAGTTTGCCACAATTCTGGGTTAGTTTGCTACCGTGCATGGTCAGTTTGCCACAGTTCAGGGCAAGTTTGTCACAGGTCAGAGTCAGTTTGACACAGTTCCGGGTCATTTTGCCACAGTTCCGGGTCAGTTTGCCACAGATTCCGGGTTATACTGACCTAGAAACAGTCCCCCCCCCCGAGAGTCGGAATATTTGTCATTTTGACTGGGATGTTTTTTTTCTTCAGAGTTTCTGCAACCTATTCGGATTCCAGGGGAGATAGTACAACATACGCAGCAGGTATCTGTTTTGATTCCAAATGAACAAGAAAGTGAAACCTTTACCAGCATTACGTCAGCTGTACCTTATCTTGATTCAACAGTGCTCTCCTACTCTAACCAATACATCCAATGCCATTGAGGCACATATCCTATCTTGAATCAACACTGCGATAACAGTACATTACAAAGTGCCTATTTATTGCCGTTGAAGCACATACATTATCTTAATTCAAAAGTGCGCTAACCATGCCTTACAATGTGCCCATTTATTGCCGATGAGAGACATACCTTATCTTAAATCAAAGAGGGTAAGCACACCAGAGGCAATATCAGTATCTTATTATCAAAACAATGATGCCACAAGAAAGGATTTGGATTTAAACAAATCAAAGTACAATTATCTTAGGGGACTTGCTCCATTAAAGCCTCTGCTCAATTAAGGCAACCGCTTCCAAAAATATGTCAGGTTAAAAAAAGACAACACTGAAATAAACCTCAAAAGTTCTTTCGGCACCCCCCCCCCCCAAAGGTTAATTTCGATTCCTTTAAAGCTTCGAATCTCATTGGAAAATGTCATGAAAACAACACTAGTGTCGTTTTAAACTGCCATTTACCAAACCCATGCTACACTTTGACGACCCCTTAGTGACTCCTCCATGACCTGTTTACACCACATTATTATTTTCTAAATATTGTACACGCATAAACGCGCCCACCAAGCGCGGCATCCCGCTATGTTTCCATTTTAACATCATACCCAACAAAATACATTCTTTCTCGAAAAACACAACAATTTCCAATGAAGCAATTTCCATTTTAACTGCCTTCGAAACATCACAGATAATTATACTTTTGAGATGGTATTATCAACTAGCTCATAAATATCATGATTTTGTAGTAAACAAATCTCTGTTAATGGAACAGGACACTTTGATAGTTACTCAAAATATATACATAGGCTTAGAAACGGACTCGAACGAAGGACGGAGAGCTGTTGATAGTATACAACTTTGTGAGGAATGACTCTCTCTGCAGTAAACGTAGTTTTTGAGAAAGAGGAATTTTCTCACTCAAATATTTAAATTTGAGAAAGCCTAAAGCTTTTTCTCAGGCATCTGAAAGCACTTACATTCGTGCAACAAAGGTGATTTTCTGTCACTATTTTCTTTTTACTTCGATGACCAATTATTGATCTCAAACTTTCGAAGATTTTTTTTTATGCGTTATGTTGGGACACACCCTGTGTCTTTTACAAACTACCGGTGTGCAAGTGTCTTTAATGTGCCATGGAATTAATCAATAACTTTAAGTACGACCGAAAAAAAAAAAACGAATAGACGAATCGTTTTTCATTATTTCCTTCCGAGGAGAACCATCTCTTTAAGTGAGGGGCTGAAGAGACAGAGACAAAAAAGATTTCGAACTTGATCGATTAGTATCCACAATGATGAGGACAGTGCAGGGGCAGAGTGTTAGATGGCAGTGACACTTACAGTAAGAGTACCGTTGGGCCAGGTGATAAAATATCCATCACATTCAAGACGTTCTGCAATTGAAATCAAGCAAATTACCATTCCTTATAAAATTACTCGTCTATTTTCTGATTTCTAAATGAATTTATGTTTTGCTAATTCAATAAGGTGTATCTCACACACGATGTGGTCCTTGTTGTTTACATGAATGTTGCAAATTTAATGTTCAACACAAGTTACAGTACATTTTTACATACAGTGTATCTTCCATGTGACGTTTGTTTATCAATGCAAAGCACAACATCCAATATTATATTTAAATAAACACCGTAACATTAATGTAATCTTTGAACATGTGTTATTGAGAATTTTTATAATAAAGAATATATTTTATTTTCAATCTAACAAGGTGGAAAAATGTTTTGATAACACCGACACCCGATCTTTATATTATTAAAAGAAAATAATAAATTATTCAATTCACAACCACAGTATAATTTACACGTGAAGTTATTATTAATACAAAGTATACTATATCAATAAAATAAAGTATCTTAGTTACTCCATGCTTGATTCACCCCCATTCTCTCTCAAAACTCCTGGGCAAGGTGACTTTACCCATTTTTTGATCCGGTTGACCCGGAAAGTTGTGAAAAATTTAGATTTTAACTAGGATCTGCGTAATGTTGACTCATTTTTAGGTCAACTTGACGTGGTCTATTTTTGCTTTAACTCAGATGATGCGTAATTTCCAGCCACTTCTGGGTCACTTTGACACAGATTCCGGGTTATACTGACCTAGGAATGGGTCATGCCCAACGGGACTTGAGTCCGGGTAAATTCTGACCCGGATGTTAAAGTGTACTATAAGAAAAGATTTTGACCCTGACCTTGGTTCACTCTTGAACAGAGTAAACTTGTGACCACAAACGGAACCGGGTAATCCGGAATATGGAAAGACGCATGTTGGACCATTTCGTATAATTTGATTTACATTTAAAGTGTACTATAAGAAAAGGATAATTCTGACACTGACCTTGGTCCACTTTTGAACAGAGTCAACTTGTGACCTCAAACGGATCCGGGTAATCCGGAATATGGATCCACGCATGTTGGACCATTTTGTTAAATTTTATTTACATTGAGTTACAAATAAATATCACTAAAACCGTGGTGTCAGAGCATCCTTCAAATGAACCCGGAAAGTATTATTGTCATTACAAAAGTTCTGCTAAAGGTTTCAACCTCCTTTCAAATCAAGAGAAATGTACAACATAGCAAAAACTTACAGTGGATAAGTTTAGCTTATTCGATAAAGTTAGAAATATATTTACATACAATTCAATTGACACGAGGCTTGATGACCTTTCCTGTCCTAACACATCAGTCTTAAAGGCAGTGGACACTATTGGTAATTACTCAAAATAATTATTAGCACAAAGCCTTTCATGGTGGCGAGTAATGGGTAGAGGTTGATAGTATAAAACATTGTGAGAAACGGCTCCCTCTGAAGTGCCATAGTTTTCGAGAAAGAAGTAATTTTCCACAAGTTTGATTTCGAGACCTCAGATTTAGAACTTGAGGTCTCGAAATCAACCATCTAAACGCACACAACTTCGTGTGACAAGGGTGTTTTTTCTTTCATTATTATCTCGCAAGTTCGATGACCGATTGAGCTCAAATTTTCACAGGTTTGTTATTTTATGCATATGTTGAGATACACCAACTGTGAAGGCTAGTCTTTGACAATTACCAATAGTGTCCACTGCCTTTAAGTGCCAACATATACATATAATAATATATACTTTTATTCGAACATAGAGCAGAAACCACCTTCTGAGGTGCATTCAGTTTTGCCTTCAACGCATTGAGTGTCCTTTTAAAAACATTGAGACTGAAGACCTTCTTAAAAAGTTTATGTACACATACACCAAGATCTAAAGAGAATGTTTGCCCTATACCACCCTCAGATCCTTTTTTCCCTAACATTCTCCAGAAGAGGATGAGAACATACTGACCGAAACGTCGAGTTAAAACCTACGGTTCTTTTTAGAATGACCCCAACTCAATTAGAGGTCATCATTACATAGTGTCAACGCAAATCGTACGATCGTAATTCTTACATGCAAAGTTTCAAAAGAAAATAATATTATTATTTTTCCCAAAGATACAGGTAAGGCAGCACAACATGGTATTTATCTCGATTCAAGAATGACATCGTTTGAAACAGAGAACAAGGTATAGTTCCATGACTCGTCCATGACGAAACATAAATTTAATCATAGTAAAAACAGCGCTTAGGTAGCCATTTATCGAACTGCGTGAGAGGTTAGCGGGAATAGGAATAGGGTTACCATTCTGTTTTAACGCTACATACGGAGTGTAAACGTGGGTATGAAAAGAGGCCCACAAAATGAAGGGGCTCGAAACACTATATGTGGACTCAGACACGTCTAATCAGTGTCTTAAGTGTCTTGATCAAAGGAATGCACACAGAGTGACTGCATGAAACACTATGTGGACTTGCACACGTTCACATAGTGTTATTTACAGAAACGAGGAATATGGATTTTTTCTAAGTGTGTTTAGAACAAGGAAATGTCCAAACAGTGACTGCAAAACAGAGCTGTGTGTGTTCACAAATGTTCCTCTCCACCCTCTTCAGACACCATCATAGTTTACTGCATGACAAATCTTCAAACAATCCAATTAGTTTTTGGTAATAATGTGTTTAAGGTGTCCATTTTGTTGTTATAGTTTTGTATTTTATAAAACAGTTAAAAGTGCAATGACCTCATGCACTTACAACCATAGATGACAGATTTATGATATGTGTTTGAACTCGAAATATTGTAGCGCATCTGATACAAAAGGGGCGTCATTTTACGTCAACAAGGAACCCAGAGGCGTATTGATCATACGTATCCATCTCAAAGAGATGATGATACGAGACAATCCTCTTCAAACAAACGCCAAGGGGAGAAGGGGTTGTTTATTATGAGGACAGCGTCTTCATCTTATAACCGGGAAAAGAGGTTTCTTGCACCTGTTTTCTTACCCGGGTCTTTGTTATATACGGTCAAACTTGTAAGAGAGGCGGGTAGTAAATAGTAAATTCTTGTGATAATCACTTCCCGCCAGAAAGTATTAACACCTAGTGTGAGTGCGTGCCGGCGGCTCTGTACGCCTGCAAGATTGCTTGCATGTACAAAGAGCTGAAGATTATCGCGTTTTACAAGCGCATACGCATGTTTAGCTTTAAAGCAGATTCGATAAAAATGGATTTTATTCTTCACTCTTTCAGGCGGTTTTTTCTCTTCATCTCGCGTGGAAAAGCTGAATAATTTAGCTTGTTTATCAGATCACCATAGGGTAGGGGTATATTCATGGATGCATCTAAGAGACAACATAATGGTATGGTTATTGAATAATTGGTTGGGACGAAATCTCTTTAGTCCGGTTTTCAATGGAACTGACACATGTTCGTCCGTAGCCAACGATTGGGTCAGTGTTTGTTTGTTCGTCGGTCTGTCTTGATGTCTGTCTGTAACTGTCAGTTCTGTAGTGAGACATACCAATTCATTAATCCGAACAGATATATACAAAAAATTGTTTCCCAAAATAACTTAAAAAACTATTTTTCTTGAATGTTGGATATCATTTAAGCTTTTGGCTAAGATCGCTTGCTTAAAAATGTCCTCTATATGAGACAAACTAAAACAGAATTCCCCCAAACAATTTCAAAACACTTTTCCTATAATGAAATTCAGGTAGGACCTTTTACCTTTGAGTTTTTGGGGCGAGTATGGCTTTGAAACGCAAAATCCGTATATTGATTTCTTTTAGTTTAACTACCGGATAAGATCGCCTGCTCAAATGACCTTTCCTTAAGTAAAATTGATTCAAAGGAAGTTGGCTAGTGAGGAAAAAATCATTCCATCTTGAAATGTGTTCACAAATACAAATAAAATCTAACAATATGCCGCATTCCAGTGATATGGAAATACTTGCACTTTATTCCCACCATATTAATAAACAGCGTGGGTTGGGATTTATACTTCTATGTAGCAAGAAGGCATTGAAGTATTTTTTTCTGGGTTTCAAGTCTCCGGTTTCTGTTATTTAGTCTTTGTCATACGGTCCCTTCCTATCTCAATCTAGGAGAGAGTTCATTCGGCAAATTCCTGATTAACAAGGTGGCAGTTTGAATTCCAAACCAGCATTTGTTCCTTTGTAGTTGACTTACTTTCTACAGGATGCACTTTGCGGTTGATTAAACCACACCAATACCACTCAGACGCTCACAAAATACAATTCATTTTCAATCCACTGAACAACCAACTGAGATAAATTTAAAGATTGGGAAGCCCCTTTAAAGAACGCGTTAGTTTTTTTTCTGAAGTCATGTCACCTATACCTTCACTAATCTATATTGCCAATTTATGTTTCGTTTGTCCGTCAGTCCATCTGTGTGTATAGATTAAAGCCGACCGGCTTTGGGTGGCATGTCATTATTAATTGACTTATTTCTAGGAGTAGCATACAAGTGGGATAATTGCACAAATCTGTTTCTCAGAAGGCGGAACGGCCATGTTTGCTGAGCTCTTACCTCTCGCTACATGTCAATAAATCCAAATTGGATTAGGGCAGTATATATAGCCTCATATATCGGGGAAATGCTAAACCATGGAAACCAAGCGTGAACAGCAACAAATTGACAGAAAGTTAAAGGCCGCCCACATCTAACCGCCACTTCAATTTCAAAAATACCCGTTCGTTCTTATGCAGAAGACAAACATACTTAAAACATATGCACTTAGCCATATGAAAGGTTCAAAGCCCAAAGTCAGTAAATGCTTGCATTCCACCCTTTTGTCCTACTTCTACGGGTCACTAAGCTTGGCTTCCATAAGTCCATCAGCATTTCACTCGCCCGCATCTTTAAAACAAGTTCCCTTTCGTGTCTCAAATGGCATTTCCAATATCAGTTATGTGTAGGGCACTTGACGTTTACGCCAAACAAATAAGTTGCGAGTGCAAATGGGGACAAACCTATGCGTCAGGCATGTGCGGAGGTGTTTACTAGATCATTTGTAATGGTTGCTTTTATTTAGTTGTTTTGCCAGTGAGAAAAAAATCTTCAAAGCAAATTGTTCTGTAACTATGCTCTTTAATGAAATTCGAGAATTGAGTCTATACCGACCCAATAATCTTACCGTATACTTTGAAACCGGTTAAGAGTAGATCCTGACCCAGATTCAGTTCAGTGTGAGTTAAACCGGTGTTAATTTAGAGTTAACCTAGTGTTAACTGAAACTTACCCTAACCCTAACTCAATAACTGAGAGTTAACCCAATAACTGAGAGTTAACCAATGTTATCTGAGCGATAACCCAATGTTAACTGCATTAAAGGTAAACCAAATGCTAACTAAGAGCTAACCAATGCCAACATAAGAGCTAACCCAATGCTAACTAAGAGCTAAACCAATGTTACCTGAGACTGAGAGACAACTCAATGTTAACTGTATTCCACCATTTTAACACAATGTTAAGTGAGACTGAGTGTTAACTCAATGTTAACTAATAGTTAACCCAATGTTAACCTGGTAATTAAACCTGAGAGTTAACCTGAGAGTTAACCTGAGAGTTAACCTGGTAATTGAGACTGAGAGTTAATCCAATATTTACTAACAATAAATTGTACGTATCATCAGCAAAGTTAGAGGAATTAATACAGATAGTCCAATCCAAAACTGTTAACTTATATCATAACCAAGTGAGCATCATTGAAGTCACAACGAAGCTCTTTCTCTTTAACTATGAAATTTCGTAATAATACGCCGATAGGCTACCCTAATGTTTATAAGAAAAGAATATGTTTAGCTGGGTTTCTCCGTACGTCAGTGTTGTTTTCGAGTTGTTAACACAGATCTATATCAATCGTAGCCTCTAGGTTAGAAGCACTTTTCACGAAAAATGGTTCTCATGGTGATTGTGAGCTAAGAAGTAAACACATCAGCACATGAGTTATGAAATAACAACATCATATTCGGTAAATTGGTTGGAAACGGGGGGGGGGGGGGCTTAACACTTAAAGCTGCACACAATGTATAGATTTTGCGCAGTTTTGTTTCAGGTGTGGATAAGGGCATCAATAACGCAATAAGCGTGTCTCAAACAGGGATGGCGACCAACCAAGACAAGATGAGTCCAGTTTAGAAAACAAGCATTGAATTTATTTCTTCTTTAGGCGTCCATACCATTCACTTTACTTGAATAAGTTGCGGCAATGTTCGATTTCGGGCAAATTCTTACACTGGGTTTAGCCCATAGTTATGTTGTTAATGTTCTGGTTACGAGCTTGCTCTTCGATTGACTTAATTCAAATATCTTCGAAGAAACAGTATTCGATAACTTCTTCAATTCTCTTTGAGTTAAAGTTGGACTTAACTTATCGGGGGAAACCAAGTTTTTAATCCGATCTTTGAGGCTTCAAGGAATATCTTTGAAAGTAATAAGTTTTTAATACAAAAAGCTCAGTTTAATCAGCGTTACACGCCTGAAAAAAACGGCTTTCGTGAAAAGCAGCAAACTCATCAATAATTCATTTAGTAGTGGTGACGTATTTTAACACGGACGTGAATTTGTTACAAATGTTAGGATACATCAAGTGAGAATACTGGTCAAACGCGTCCAGTGCCTTTAAACCTGCTACCCCTCAAATACCTTGCTAATGAAAGTGTGTAACAATCGAACCCTATGCAGTGTGCCACCAGAAATGATAATGAGACCTAATTTGACACCAATCTGAATCCGCATCATCAAACGTAGATTCCAAATCTACCGATGCTTAAAATGGAATGGAGAAGCGGATAAACAGACGCTAGAAGATTGGTTCTAAACACTTAAGTGTTGACATCTCCAAACCGCATAATGTTCCTCATCTCACTGAGATGGAGAAAGCTCCGAGATAAAATAAACCACTCTCTTAAGTATCACCCACCATGGAGACACAAAATTCCTCTTATCTGCATTATTGTTTTCTATCTTCTTCATCAGTTAGCTGTAAATTATGTGTCTTGTGTGAGAGTACGTGCATGATACGAAGTTATACGGGAAGGTTTCGCGTGTCATATCCGATGGTTTGAGCGGCAGGACCCTTTATGTATTTGAATGGGACGCTTGGGTTACTTTGGCGTTAGATCTGTCAGCGTGATCTGCTTTGCAAATTGAGGCACGAAATCGTGTTTATTGTATAAAGAGATGGGTCGAGAATTAGTAGTAGGAGTTCTAAAGTCTTCCGATTATCAAAAACGCTCATCTAAACCAGTGTTCTCATACAGAAAATTAATCTTTCAGTAAAAACAAATGGTTGTCCCAACAGGGCCCCTAAAATTAAAACAGATTTAAAATAGTATAATGATAATTGTAATATAATTAAATTAACCCGAATATAACATGTAAACTACAAGTGCCACCACATTTCAAAGGAACAAATATGTTTTCAAGTAAGTGTACATGTATATACATCAGCATTGATGTTTTCCCGTAAAACATTGAATGTACCAATTAGATACTAGATTAAAATCCAATGGCCACTGACAGTGAGTACAATTATCCTTGCTGCTAATCCATTACAACTGTCATTAAAAGTCAAAATAACATCATCAGTGTATTCTTACTTAACAAATAATTCAAACTGAACTAGAAAATTTGCAAGATTATGCCAAACTTGGAAATACAAGTGCAGCTCTTTACTACAGGTCGTGTATGTGGGTTAGCCGCTAAATCACAGCATCCTGACAGTGATAAATCAGGTCATTCAGTTCAACAGAATAATACAGAAAGTGTTTTGATATTTCTCGTCTCCCTTATGAGCCGCGATATCTTCCGGGCAAAAAGGGAAAGCAAAGTATTGTCTTGATCGTCAGATTAATTTCAACTTGTTTTCAGGAAGTACCCCGGAAGTATAGAAGAGAATTGAATTCGAAACAAAGGTAAAAATAGAAACATCATAGTCTGCGAAAGTCTATTAAACTGTAGATGTTTTCAATCATGTTTTTGTAAAAGAAACTCACAAACGGTTCGTCCATTAAATTAAACTGTCCCAAACTGTCTTCGTTTGAAATGAACTACCACCCAAAATATAAAAATAACATAAACAAAATAATTACCAAATATCAAATACAGAAAAAAAAAAAAAACGATAAACTAATAAGAAAATAAAAAATAAACAAAAGTATAAATAATTAAATAAAATAAAATAAAAAAGTGAACAAAAGTATACAAAAAATAATAATAAAATACATAAATAAAAAAACCATAAAAAAAATGCCCCCAACAAAAAATCAGAGAGAGCACTTCAATGGAAACTGGGATTTTGAGGATAGTGTTTTCAGCAACTTCAACGACATGTGAAGTTGTGCATACTAATGTATAATCAACTAGAGAAAGAAATAATTTCTCACCAATTCCTTCTTCGTTTTTCATTTTTACCTCAAACAGGGTTGAGTTGAAACTGAAGATCTGAGGCGCACATGTCTGTTCTAGTCAAATCATAATTACAATCCAATCATAATGAAACTCAAGAGCAAATCTCTTGGACTTTTCAATCTAGGAAGAGTGTTTTTCAACCTACTTGATTATTTTGGTCGTAAAAAACACGCGGTCTTGACAGTTTTGATTTGAGCAGTACATGTGTTAGCATAAACCGTACACAAAGCTCAAACACAATCAGTACGATGAAAACAATGCTTTCCCTTAATGACTTTCCATCTACTACGTTGCCATATTCACACAAATTGCAAGTCCATTAAATTTCCTTGGAATTGCCAAGCAATAAAACAAAGCAATGAAGATAAAAAAGATGGACTTAATCAGCACACATGTTGGACCACGATGATAACATTTAGTTTTCTGTGAAACACGCCTGTCAATTTCAACGAATTTGACACGTATGAATTTGTCGATTAGAAAATGAGTTGGACTAAAATGCTCGTTTATAATAACAAAATAGCAGAGTAAATTTGCCCATTTCTTTAACAGTTGTGTTTGTATTCCTGGCAGTAACTCCCAGCAGAGAAGACACGCATGACTAACTGAGTATCACACATATAAATGCTTCACTGCAGTTTACATTAAAATGCACCATGTTTACAACAACATCAAACATGTAAAAACCTATACCAAAAACGGGAACGTCTTGTCAACAAAATCCAAACTCCAAACTAGTTTCGTCACCAAATAGATGAGATAAAGGCTTAGATGAGATAAAACACTTGATCACATCGACAGAATCGCTATTTTTATATTGTCCTCTAATAATGTGTTAACATTATTTTCAATAGGTGTCCATTTTTGGTATAGGGTGTCACAGTTTCTTTGCTTATAACCAACGGTTTGTTGGCCAGTAACCTTTGTTAAGAAACATTTAGCTCAAACAACTTTATGAACTGTGCTCTACTGTTGATAACACCATGGCGGAAGAAATACCAAGTGCAGCTCGTGCATTGAAATGAGATTTTTACACCCTTGCTAATTATCATGCATTATCGGCATGACTTCAAACCGGTACATGTTACCATAAAATTAGTCGAAGGTGCTGACACCAAACATGAAACAGTGAGGTAATTATTAAAAAAACATATAATTTATGACTAGGGGACAAACTGTAAATAATGTATTACCGATCTTCAAGGTTGAGACGTGCTCATTTTTTAGAAACCTTTTGAGTGACACTGGTGCGGGAAAAGGTATTTTGAAAATAAATAATGAAAACATTTATAAATATAAGTACTTTGTTCTGAGAAAATAGAATTGTATAGCTCTTGCAAACTGCTTACCAACCAAAATGACCTGTTGTCAAAATGCAAAAATAGTTATAACCTGACGTTTCGACCCAAGCAGATAATTGTATTCATTTATTACTTCCAAGTAATTTGTACATAAAATAGTAATGACTATATTTACATATAGGAATTACTACGTATGAAATCACACTTACTATATAGTAAATCACAAACGGGTTGTAGAAACTGTATCAAAACTACTTTCCCTGCTGTGTGTTGCTGAACAAAACAAACTTCCCAGTAATTATTAATTTTTACCCTTTTGATTTTAAAGACACATATCTGTTGACCATGGAGCATCTCGAAGCAGCAGTGAGTTATTGTACATCTACAAAACGCAAATTTATGGACCTCATCAAATTACTGTCAGTTCAGTCACTTCTCTTGAATAGTTTTCATCATCAAACTGCTTAATGCAAATGCACGCGCTATTGAGTTAACTTATGGTTGAAAGAAAATGACGAAATTGTCTTTTTCCAGTGAAGTTTTTGATCCGGAATAGATTTTGGTCCCTTCAAATTGACAGTTTATGTGATGAAAGCTCGTGCGATGACTCTTTGTAGCTGTGAAACACAACGGGGCTTTGTGATATTGGCAGAGTTGCTAGTTTAACGATTGAACTTGTTGCTGTAATTGTATCTTTCCTGTCAAACCGATCCATGTAGAAGTCCATCAGATCAAGTGTTGACCCCGGTTGATTTCACATAGTGTGACGTAGTTACATCCGTGTATTGTATTGTATTGTATAAACTAATGGTCCAATCGCCCACGTGTATGCATTTGTGGTTGCACTATTCACAACATTAAACGCACCGTACCAAGTCATCACGAAGCGGCTATGTGGAGCGTGCATTGGTGTAAAACTTACCTTAACAAATAACACATAGTGTGAACAACTCCTAAATTAACACAAAGTTCTTGTTGGTTTGTCTAGGCGTTTCTCTTTTGTTTTAAGCGGTAAGTTGACAGTAATTGTATTCAAGACTTGCGAACTAGTTTTGTCACAAAGTGTTGTTGATTTAACGTATGAAAACTGGGTACAAAGAAAGTCGCCCGGTTTAATAACGAACGAGTGAAGGTGTTTGTTTCTATGTGTAATACGTTTTGTCGTGTATTATTACACTTGAGAATCCCTGCAAATGTCCAAAAGGCTCGATATGGCGCTGTTCTGAGACACAGTTGTCGCCTTGCCGAATTTATTCTTACCGAATGGCGGGAGGAAAGCTGCACAGAACGCAGATCTATATCGGCTACTCATAGAGATATAAATCACTGGATTAATGGCCGAATTCACATACGACAAGCATTTGAACATCTCCTCGATCATGACCGCTGGGGGTTCACTGTGTCTCGCTGTCATCGCCTTTACTAAAGATAGACACTCGTATGGAGACAGCAACAGGAAAAACACCAACCCATTCACGATAAGCATCCAGGCTATCTGGTTCCGAAGTTTGACATTCTTGTCTTTTAGGCTGGTCAGTCGCCCCCGTCTCACGGACGCGTTGAGCCCGCGCACTATGTTCACGTAGAGCACCACATTGACAACAAAAGCCACTATGAACGGTATGCTCTGCACCACGTGCTTGTAAATCGTCAACCAGGACTCTAAAGGGTTGCACGTACTCCAAGTTGTCGGCCAGTGGCTGTACTGCTCCGGCCATATCACACAGGTTGTCGTGTACTTGAGATAACTTGGTATGAAAGTTGCCGAAACGAAGAAAGCACCAAGCCATGAGAACACGATCAACCATCGAAATGTTTTCCTCCCCGTTCTGTTGTGGCTCCTTTGCGGGTGGCAGACACCTTCATAGCGTTCCATAGACACAAGTGTTACCGAGCACAGTGCCGCAAGATATGTCGTACTCTTGGTAAGGTTTCCCAGCTCACACCCGACCAAACCAACGGGTGTAGCGTCTGGATAAATAGGTGACTTACAGTAAGTATACAGGCGTTGTCCTATTGCTGTCACTAGGAAAATCATATCTGCAACTGCTAAGTTGGCGAGGCAGGCATTGGTGACTGTTTTCATGCCCCGCACTCGGAAAACCACAAAAAGAAAGGCGACATTGTTGAGGATACCAAAAGTCAGTACGATTGGCAAGATGACCGTTATGGTGCACTTTTGTGCTGGTGAGTACATGAGCAACTCCACGGCATCCTCATCCACGTTGAAGCAGCTCACTTCGGTTTCGTTCACCGCCGACTCCATGGTATGTGAAATCACCATCCACTGCACATCAATCTCGAACCCACAGATACCTCTGCTCAGTCACAATATGAGAACCCAGTGCCAGATGTTGCACTGATATACACCGCTGGGTTGAAATCCCGCCAAATGCAAAGCCAAGATATCAGCGTGTGTAGCAGAGAGACACCGTTGTCTATTTAGGACGAGCGTGGGTTTGGCATGACAACGGAGGAGGCTGCACTGCGCATGTCTGTGGCTGTGTCTCTGTGATTCGTGGTCGAGTCATCTGCATAAAATCATCAACAGTAGATCGGTGATTTCAGGCTTTCGGTTTGAAGCTCACCAATATCTTGAGAGTGCCTTGAGAGGGAAATACTCACAGCACGTCTGGCTTAGCGAACAGTGTGCCAACTTCTCGCCCGTATCCCTTCCACACACCACTTTGTGTGGTCTGAGCGCAGGCGTGTCACGTCCTGGTGTGGATGGATTAACCAGTAGTCACGGTTGTACTCATGATTGGGGCCAGTGCACGCACTCCCATTGGTCCCTGTATATTTATCTAACTTATACACCATTTTCAGACAGTGTGGATACACCAAGCCTCTACGGGACCGAGAATACTAACTAGACCGTAACTCAATTTGCAAGAGATGCCATCGCAGTACATTCGCCCCAAACGCACAAATTAAAAAAATGAGAAAGAGAGACGGCAAACGAGAGAAAGAAAGAGGACAGCAGCTTAATATATGAAATTCATGATCCTAAAAAGGTTTACAGTGCCGCCATCATGGCCGGGCAAATACAAACAAAATACATTGTTTAAAAAGAAACAAGAACCGTCAATGTATGAGTAATAATTACACGTAGTAGATGAACTGTGAGAATAAAAAGAGGGTTAAAGGCACTGGTATTCTCAAATCTGTGAACATTTGGGCTCACTTGGTCATCCAATTTGCAATGAAAGAAAAATACCCTTGTTGCATTACCACACGTCTGCTTTAAGATGCAAAGCAAAAGGCTTCAGATGAAGTAATAATTATTTGAGTGAACAAATTCCTCTTTCTCGTAAAACCACGTTACTTCAGACGGAGCCGTTTCTCACAATGTTTTATATCAACAGCTCTCCTCTGCTCGTTCAATACCAGGTAAGTTTTTAGGATAAACTTTTTTTCGGCGTAATACCATTAAGTGTTAAGTGCCTTCAAAAAGCATGAAACACTAACTTAATTCACCAAATACGATTATGCTTTCGTCAGGATTGTTGGTTGTGGTATGAAATCACGACCTCTTGCGAAGTTGGGTATCAACATGTAATAATAGCATCTCTGTGCACACTAGCAGTTACACTGATTTGTTTTTGGGTATCAACATGTTAATATCATCTCTGTGCACACTAGCAGTTACACTGATTTGTTTTTGGGTATCAACATGTTAATATCATCTCTGTGCACACTAGCAGTTACACTGATTTGTTATCATATAGGTGTAGCACAAAACTAAAATCATCAATACAATTTTTTTCATCAATACATTATTGGAAAAAAAATTTTACTCTCTGTTTTTTGTTTGTATTTTATGCATCTCGGAATAAGTTTAGTCTCAGATAGATGGCGCTTTATAAGTTTTAATTATTATTATTATTAGAACTTTTGTCTTTACGTGTGCAATCACCCACAACGATTGCCCGAGAAATAGAGCGCGGAAAGAGTGTGTTTATGATTTGTTTTCTTCTAAATACTCCCCGCAGTGAACTGTGTATGCATCGAAGCAAATGAATTTGATATTTGATGCTGTCATTCGATGTAAGAACAGAAGGGTTGGCTTGAAGCGTGTTTTCCCCCTCAATAACCAAGGATGAAACGGTTGCTATAGTAATTTGAGGTTCCATCCTCTATTTTCTTGCGTTTTGTTAATGAAACTCTAAATTGCCTGCTGTGAATTGCCTAGCGCACTATTGTGCTGTCTTACGTGGGCGATTTGCTTGTTTTTCGGATGATTAGTTTTTTCTATCTAATATATACTTCAATCACATTGATATTGTTAAGCATTAGCCTCGTTTCTTTTTAAAATATATATTGTATTCATTCCTTTCTGTTTATAATCAAGGGCTGTTTTCCTTTCGGTTCACAGTTGGTTTCCAAAAGTGACAGTATGTCTGATTTCTTGTTTGATTTGGGGGAAAAGCATGGCATTTTCGTCATCGTAACTAACGCTGTATACAATCTTATAACCGTCAATTATCTGGATCTGGCGCAATGATTTATCAGCGAGTGACACTGGTTAAATAATGAACTCAATTATACAAATCCCATCCTATAATGAAGTTTCCTGATCAAGTCATTGACAAAGAGTAATAATTAAACCATCTACAGCACTTTGGCATGACAGGGGAGAATTAAGCGACCTTTTCGGTGCTTTGAATGGCAGTATAGACAAATATGGTGTATCGCAGTAATGATTAACGCTAACAGAAGAGTGTAAATTTGCATGGCGGACAGGAACTGACTGGAGAATATAATTAAGTTGTGTATTGGAGGACAAACCAGTATTCAATGAGGAAGTGTTCCAACACCGACTTTGATATAGCGCATCCTCTATGTAATGTCAAGTTTATTGATTACAAGTGATCTTAATGATTTATTGCGCACTTTCTCCACACATATATACATACATACATACAAGCGCCTACAGATGATCCGACCATAAGTCCAAACTCAAATAGTGACGCATAAAATAGTCAAGTAATTATCCAAAATGTTCATGACAAAATAATCTTCTTGGGAGTGGAACTGTAAAGTAATTATTAATCGATGTTCTGGAAAGGTTTTATTAGCACATGGAGCAAATACCCCTAGGTCATTATAACGACATTATTACCCGTAGAATCGAGAATATTACAGTGTATATATGATTACCAACTACAACTAACGTACTATAGTCAAGCCTATTATTTTATTCCTTCCCTCTATACAGTATTCCTGATTACATTGATTATAAGAAGTCACTACCCGCGCGACGTTTCCATTATTCCGAAGGGACTCTGAACATATACATTTACACAAATATTTCCGTACATATTCACAGTTTGCCCCAGAGCTGCAACTGTTTACGGAAATATACTGCCAGAGTGCGTCTGTTTAAAGAAGTATATACATGTATAGACAAAAACTAAGGGTATGAAGCGTTTATTATTTTTCCTGGCTGGAACCTCGGACTCAGACCGAAACCATATTTTAAACCCATCACTTCAGTCAAAAGCGTCCTACCATCCGTATTACATCTTGTTACAGAATCATTATTATCAGATACCGTATTAAATATTAGCTGCAGTTTTACAATTATTAACGGAGATAGGTCCTCAATTGGCAGTTGATTTGCACAGGGGTTTCTACAAATCATCGTTTCACTATTAACATAATGTTTCACTTGAGCTCCCCCCGAGAGATTTGGCGAATTGACTTGTTTTAATTCTCTGATAACATTTACTTCTTGATTCAAGACAAAGTGGTATCACTTAAATTCTATACTTACAAAAAAACATTGCATGAGCTTTTGAGGCAACATTCATCAGCTTTCTCCTGAAGACGATCAGAGTATATTGTTCGAAACGTCGAGACCAAAACCGGCCTTTTTTCAAAGCCAACACTCCCTCAAAGAGAAATATTACGTAATAATAATTTCGTACAAAGACATGTTTACGGTCACTCCAACTTGTCTACACCGGATACCTAGTCTTTGTTAATTAACAAATAGGGGGGCCTACTACAAGTATAGTTTACTCTTGTTTCATCAGATGCAGAACACTGGCTTTGGGTGCGTTTGGTGGGCGTTAAAGTATAGCAACATTTCCCCGTACACTACCTCAATATAGTTTCAATATTTCAACTACCGGTCCGTCCTCCACACATAGTATTCTTGTATGAATTCAGTGGTTGTTAAACAATTTCCATCAAGATATGACAGCATGAGGGTGTTTAACGCTGTTGTAAAAGATGACGACGAATCCGCGAGTATCACGTTACATTATGCAATAAACGTTCCATGTTACACTGTAATAACATTGACCGTCCACGCTGCAGTGAACGGACGAACCCCAACCCCCTCACTCCCCGGACTTAGTGTTTAATCAAAAACCGCAGATATGATTTTTGTTGTATCCGGGTATCTACAAGAAATGAAATAATATTGATTTGGAGGGTATAGCCTCGCTCGTGACGGATGAAATGGAAACTGAATTGACACTCGTAGACGACACAAAAAAGTAACTTATTAAAGCACTAAACAAAAAGGTCTTTATCCCATATGATATTAATGAAATGTTGTGTGTTTAAACATTGAACACTTTGTAATCCATTCGTTTAATTGTCAGGAATCTTTCTAAAAGGACATCGACTACAGTTTGTTGTATTATGTTTGTGTCATTGCTTACAATAATGCACGTCTATTGAACTGAAGGACTTTATATCAGAATGGAATTCATATAATAAAAAAACATCAGGGCTTTAGGCGCAGTCTTTCAAAAAAGTGCATTCATTGTTCATTGTAGAATAGGATGAAACATTCATAAATCATGTGCTTTTGAAATCAGCTAGCGATGCTAGGTGATCGGTGTTTTCTAAATTGATCAAAGTGCATCCAATTGTACCTCGATGTATTTCCACAGAAAGGGATTGAGCATGTTCAAACGCTTGCTAAAGTAATTGAATAAATTACATATTACACAGGAATACCGCTCAGATTGTTAAATGATTTATTTCTGGTGATGAAACCAAGGATTGATCACCGTAACAAGCCCGAGGAAACCTGTAAACAAGGGTGTTTGCAATGTGAATCAGAAACATCGGGGTGGACCCCACTGTTCAAAAATCATGGTACACGGAACCGACGTCTGAATGTCCCATCCGAAGGAAAAATCTTTTATGGTAAAAGACCTTTCGCTGAAGTACCACAACCAGTAAACAAAGGTGCTTACAAGTGAACCAGAAACACCGGTGTTAAACCATACTCTTCAACAATCCTGGTACACGGAACCAACGGATTTAATTCACTTATGGTAACGTATTCCTAAAGTACCACAATCGGGACTGGAACCCACCACACTCTGCTAATTAGAATCAAAAGAGGTTGAGTCAGGTGCTCGGAAAGACAACACCAATTACAATACAACCCCAAAACATTTTCCTTAATAAACCATATGCCAGCCAGACGAGTAGAGTATACTGTTCGAAACGTCGAGACTGCAGAGCACAAAAGAGATGTACACATGGCTGTACCCGCAAGTGTACTATTTATTTATCCTATCATACATTTGGAATGTATAGTTTGTTGCCAAGGTACATCAAACTGATCATGTCAACAAGTGCAAATTGGATTATAAAATGCAACGCCTTGCTCCCTCTATATCAACAAACACATCGATCGACGAATCGAATAATTCATATTATATTTGTGTATATTCTTGTTATTTGCTTGGTGAACAACTGGCGCTGTATCTAATTACAAACTGCGACAGCTGACTAAACGAGTTGCACGAATCGCACGGCCCTCTTTTTTGTAATATAAGGTCATTGTGCACAGGGGTTATTTATTCTCCCTTAATTAAACCATATGCCGGATCACAAACAAATGAAACCTCACGAGAAGAGTAAAGACACGTCTTTTTATTGTTTATTTATTTATTTAGGGAGGGTGTAATCATGCTAAGTACTTTATTCGTTCTCTAACACAATGACAGCAGGCTTTAAGTTTTACCACCAAATGACGTCATCACAATCACGCCGCCATCTTAGAAAACGATGATGTATGAATGCAGAACCATTGGTGCATAACGCACGCGCGACGCTATTGAAATGACAATGACGTCATGTATTGGGCAGCTGTGAGCTTAGACTAGGCACCTGTCTGGGTCCCTGCCGCTAGATTCCATAAGATACAATGATATGATAAATGTTCAGTGACATAGATGCCCAAATAATCACTGCTGTCAAGTCCGCAATAGAATTTGACTGCGTATCTCTATGTGAAATGAATGAGGTCAAAGGTTAAACCGAGTGTCAGTTTTTGATGCCGGTCTCTGGCGTTATTCACTAGCCTGGATGTGTGACGTCAGATGTTCAGGCTACTGTAAGCTGAGCTTCTTTTGTGACGTTGATACTGTTGATTGGTCTTCATTTCAGTTTCTGGTGCTATTTTGGTATAATTTGTTCAAAATGTTCATATCGCAAAGGAAGCGAAGCGAATTATCAAACATTTGTACAGTTGTGTCATTTCGATATTTAAAATTGTTTAAATTCATGATTTTGTTAGTCACATTATGTTACGTGGCCGGCAATGTGACACAGTTTCTGATTTCAGCAAGAGGCATTCAGAATATAGTTCAAACTACAATTTAAACAACCCGTCCATCTTGAATTTCAGTCGAAAAAAAAACCTCCATAAAACTCAATTCATGAGCTTTTACTATGAAGATCTCGCAGACAGTGTGACATTTGTGCTTAACCCAATTCCAATCGTGAAAGAAAACTGCAAACCTTTAGTGTTTACCATAGGACATCGGAAACCCTCTCTCGTGGGTTAGGATGTAATTAAGATCAGAATTCTGGGGAAACATGAAACCTCCATTTCCTTGAGTTACACCGTTTGTCATCTTTTAGAAGTCACTGAAAGGTTTATTCGTTCGGGCTTCGGGAAGGCATCATGAATGTTCCCACTCGTCTTAAAGACGCGGTTACCTCTTTCGCCAATACTGACCTTGATAAGTAACTGTGATGGCTTATCTGGCGATCAAATTTAATATGATATTCTATATGTATATAGGGTCTCCATGGAATATCAAGGTGCATTATGAATCAAATTCATGGGTTTTCTTTGTGCTGAGTATCGAAGCGTCATATTTATCGGCCCCTGTTCATCAAGCCTGATTCATTTACGAAACGTGTGGAAATTTTGTATTGAATTTAGAGTTGCTCATTTTTCTTCTTCTGATTTGTTACCTTGTTATATGTGTTGTCTTTCTGCTTCTACAATTTAGTGTGTTTCTCAGCGCAACAACTCTGTAATTTCTACACCATTGCAAATGACTTCAGCCGTTTTGGGATGAAGATGTCATTACAAAAGTGTAAAATGTCATCATCTGTACGCCGTACCGTCACTATTCAGCCAAGGAATGCTTTGCAAACTGAACTGAACGATGTTGAGGAGAAAACAAAAGCAAAACTTCTTAATAAAAGCCAATAATATTTTCTGTTATATTATTTCAACACGATGTATACTGTAAAGCATTACTTTTAATTATTATGACTAACAAAAAATTGGTTTCTAATCAAAACCAAACACGTCCATTGTTTGATTGAACGACTATTTAATTACTGTGACTACAGATCGACAAAAATAACAATAACATTATTTATATTTTTGCAGCACAAGGTATTGAATTTGCTGAGCAAGCAATAACATTAATTAGTGCAACGTTTTGATAACAGTAATAACAGAATAACAATTGGAAGAGCTGGAATGTAACGTGTTGATCTGTTATTCACATACATGGAATTCATCAATTTTGTTCCCCATGTTGTGTTTTGAAAGAGTTGTTTTTTAGCTATAATTATTTTTCTTCTTTTAATTAAATGAAAGAAAATAAACGATTTTAAAACAAACAAATGCATTCCGAAATATTGGTCTTCATGACTGGTGTCATATGTATATTTTTGTTTTTAGAGAAGTAACTCAACCAAGTAAAGTTGTACTTATAACTGCTTAAATAGTATACTTTACTACTGCAACACAGAAGGCATTATATCTTACAATTATAATGCTCGAGTGTAGATCCTTAAATTGCACAAATGAATGACTACACACCGAAAGCTGTGTAAACTTTTGGGGGAATTTTATTTGTCGGTATACCATGACGTCAAAGTTCGCCTTTGGTATTTTGCCGTTCAAGTAAGATCTGGTTATTACGTTATTCATAGCGCTGTACTCCTTGCACTTTTTTTAATAAGGTAAGCTATCCTTACTACTGCGGTATAGAAAACATTCCGTCGCCCTAACTCTGTTCTGTGCCGCTGAATCTTTTATACCTAATTTCATCAGAGGCTGCAAAAAAGTCCGCAGGTCTAAATTCCCCCACATGCTACCCCGCGGAACACTCAAACTATTATATGCAGCCACAGCCTGCCACTTCACTCTGAGCGAAGATTCTATAATTAATAGTTAACAAGCCCTTAAAGACTCCACACCGTGCGGTAAATGTTTCACAAAGATTAATTTGTCTTCAAATCATGACGTCATAATTCTTTATCCTAGGGTTTTTCCCCAAGGCTTTCTTTAAGACAAAACATTGTTTTTCTACATACATGCGCTTTAAAATGCACTTGACACTATTGGTGGGAAACGGCTCCCTCTGAAGAAACGTAGCTTTTAAGAAAGAGGTCATTTCTCACTCAAATAATAAAAGACTTCAGCTGAAGCCCTTTATTAGGAATCTGAAAGAACAAAACAATTGTGGAACAAGGGTTCCCAGTGCCTTTAATTTCCACTTGTTATTTTGTTTCATTAAAGGGTTGTATTAAATCTGCCGCCCCCTCCCCTACTCTTTCCTGTTATTATTTTTCGAGATATTTAGTCAACCGTGCAGTTTAATTTAGTCTTATTTCCCTAATGGGGATCTCAGAGTGGCCAAAAATATGCTCAGCACCTGATCCTTCTTCGTTTGTCCTGTTGGGCTAGAGAGTCAATTGTTTACGGCTGCCCGGATTGCCCCTTTAAACTATCGTTTTGTGTTTCATAATTTAAAAACTTTCTCATGATTTATTTATTTGACCTATTTTGCGTTTTATGCATGATCCAATCTGCTGATTCAGTAGGGTATTTCAAAAGTTAGTCGAAAAAATAAAACAAGGAAGGAACATGCGCTTTAAAATAACACATCACACATACCGAATTTCAAGAGCGTTACTATTAGCAACAACTGCATCTGATGAAGTAGTTGTTGCTACGAAAGCCTTATGCAAGTTTTTTTTACAAGATAGTTTGTTAGTCTTGTTTTTGCTCTAACTCATCACAAATATGACACATATTTTACATACTTCGGAGTGACGACAAAGTGACGTCTGAAACCTTGTCATGTGTTCTTCTGCACACACAAAAAGGCATACTAATTAAGGAGGTCTTACAAATCGAAATAAGTTCCGAGTAATAGGGGACAGTTTTCTCACCCATAGACTTTATGCATTGACGTCATCCAGCCGCCATCTTAGAGAAAAACCGGTGACGAAACATTCGAGACGCACGGATTTCTACGCGCGGTGCACAGTTTTGGCCAATGGACAACCTCCTTTTGACCTCTAGGTGAGGGCGCCCTACTGAAATGACGTCATGTGCATAAGGTCTATTGTGGCTTTCTTGTGAAGTTATGATATCACATGTATAGTCGTTTATGTAATAACACTGTACTCACCATCTTATCAACAGGTTATAAGGTATACCGCACGGAAGCAATTAGCCATTTAAGATTACGGGTATAACATGAATGTTGATTTACAATGATTTTTTCCTCCTTTACACACGCATTCAAAGTCGGTTGTTAATCTTTAATAATAAAGTCCTTCCAGTGACAGCCACGCTTTTTTTTATACGGACCTCCTTCCTAAATTCATTGTGTACACACGGCACTGTGGTAAATGACACACCTGACTTATTGGTGAAACGTGATCGCTCGGTTTGGACAAAATTGAATCATGGCAAAAGGGGTCGCATTTCTACGTTTTCTTTTTACCTATTTTGATATTCTATTGCAGATGCACCATTGCGATACACAGTGTAAAGGGTGCGCAAACACTATTACCTCTGTTGTAGACCGCTTAAGTATTGTACGTATTCGAACATTATGGGAAACACTTTGGTCCCTCTTTGTTAACGTGTAAAGGAAACAAGCTCGTGCGTAATTAATTATTTGAATAAACGCGCGAGACTGGTACAGACAGTAGGGAGGTAAACGATGGACACAGCACTATGACACCCATTGGATTAGTATGGATTTGTCTGTACTAACCAAACTGAACAAGTGTGCGACGTTCCTATGGAGTCCCCGTTATCACAAAAAGGCTAAAGTGAAGCCACAGACATCCATTTAACCATACAAATACATCTCTACTCCTAGATGCAGCGTAGCAGTATATGTCCTTGCCCAAGGAAACACATGTTACGAAAAGGCTATGAGTTCAAAAATGACCATTATGGGAACCGACACGCCATGACACAAACGTGCACGACAAACAGGTGCACGAATTAATGATTGATTCCAAATTAATTGTCTCTTAACTGATTGAATATTTCTGAATGATCGTGGTGTTGGGCGAGGCTGACAAGAGCTCCGTGTATAGCACCTTGATAAATAATTACAATTACTAACTGACCATCACTCATAGTACAATGGCTTCAAACTTATGTCTGTGGTCAAAGACAAAGGTTGATCCGTCACAGAAAGAAAAGCTCAATACAACCATAAGGGCTGTTCAGAAGAACGGATAAATTACATTATGACGTGCAATTTAATTTGAAATAATTATTTTTGCAGAACTGATGAAAGGTAATATTTCATGCAGTAATTCTCATTGCCTGCATATTGGTCACGTGATGCAGGTGTCCATGTTATAGATTGAATGGTAATATACTGTAATATGACAACATAATATCATTATACTATTATGGCTTTATTATGAACTGCGACGAAATTAAATCATCCAGCATGACTAAATTAAATCACAAACTTAAAATTGTTAAATTTAACTCACCGAAAGTCATTACGAACGTTACTAATTGTGTCGCTAAGTATAAACTGGACGCGAAGTAACCACATAAGGTCTCAAAATTACTGAAACTGTGTGCACATAAAGCAGGTACTCGCATTAAAATTTTCAGATGCAGGCCTGTTCCTTTACGGGGGAAATGAAGGTGATTGCCCTGATGCCCCATGGTCATTGCCTTGGTCCCCTTGAAATGCTCCAGTAGAAGTTTACAATTTCCTCATAGGGTACCCTTCACCTAAAAGAAAATGCCTTGGTGCCCTTGCCCTTTCAAAAACTTGGCCTACATTCCTGCATAATGATTGAGTCAACTGAGTACGAGGGGCTGGAAGCTTGAAGGCATGCAAAGAGCAATACACACGCGAGCAAGTTCCAAACATTACGATTCTATGGCCTGTGAGATAAGCAACGATCTCACACAAATTATTGGAATATTACACATCTTAAAACGTAGATCTCTTCTGCACGAATCATAACGCTTAAAACACATGAGTTTTGTAGTTATGTGTGGAGTCTGTATACACGCGGTTGAGTCAGAGTATAAAATGGAAAAAACAGACTATTATTAACAGCAGCTCGATTCTTAACAGACGAACTATTCCAGGAAAAACGTGACTGCACCTCAACCCAAATTTAAAATTCAATAAGGTAAGATTTTGGTTGAGGACGTGATGAAGTCAAGGTTGTGTATTCTCCTCGTGCCACAGAGGTCAGTTCTGAGTCCATTTTCATTGATCGGTCAAACAGAGAGGCCGTTTCTTTCATATAAGCCGAACAAACGAAAATCAATGTTGTAATTACCACTTTAAATACATTTTTAATTTGTTTATGCCATCATAGTGTAAAGAGGAAAAGTGACTTACCAAATGTCACACTTTGAAGGGATGTCAGTTCAATTTGCTACGAGTGTCGCTGTGCACCTAAAAAAAATAAAAATAAATAAACATCAAAAGGAATTACACGTTATTTTTTAATTTTGATAAGTTACAAGGGTAAATTCCGTATGTAGTATTTCTAAAATATAAACAGATTATGTGTGTGTAGGTAAAGCAGGCACTATACCCCTTGACGCATATATTCTTTAGAATGGATAATTTATTTGTAGCAGCAAACCCCTGATTTTTGTTTACAATCGTTAAAACCGTCACAATAAATTATATTGTTATTTGTCCTCGATTTCCGTAAATCAAATAATTGCCCTTCCTTCGCATAAATCTTCCTTTCGTTACTGCTATTGACCAGACATTATCTCTAAAAAAGGAGCATGCTTATTATTTTTTAAAGAAAGAATGGATTTCCCCATGCAGTCAGCTTAAAGTAAGCAATGGCTCTCTCCAAATTTGTTGGCGGTCGTTTTAGTCGAAATTTCTCGATGTTTTCTATCTTGAACTAAATGTATCTAGCGAACCGCCATTGATACTTATTGCTTCATGGAAAGTCCCGAGTTTGTATGTAATTATGTTATAATTTTACATTTCATGGTCATCTACAACAAAGTAATCTCTGTCAGTTTTTCTTTAAAATTGAGGCCTGTAATCAGTTTGTACACAATCCAAAACCCAGCAGTGTAAAAAATGTGGAACAGTATTTGACATCAACATTTCTATATCATTGCTTCTTTGGATATTCTTGAGTTACTATTTATTTATAGTATCTTTTTCATATGACATTACCATACTCTAGACAAACAATTCTTTGTCAGTCTTTCCGTTGAAATCAAGGCCTGTAATCAGTGTGTGAGCAATCAACTTGCAAGAAATGTCACAAATGTAGAACAGTATTTGATAACCTCATTCCTAATACCATTACTTCGTAGTGGCAGTATGGCCAAGGCCAACAAAGTCTAATATTAGGTAATAAACAAACAATATTGTGGATGGAATTCTTATTACATTAAATTGAAAAAAACATTGAAATGATGATTATTTCTCGTGACGTACCAGGGGGAATAAATGCCAATCTAAAAACGCACTGACTATATCTAATTTATATCAGAATCAATTCTAAAGAGAAGTCTGTTCGTCAAGACAACATAAAACCCACAAAACTATTCTTATTTCGCTGGCTACAATTGAAACAAGCCCGATATAAATGTGAAAGAGTAACACAGCAACGTGATGTAACAGTGAGCAGGTTATTCAGTAACACTACAATAATCCTTTGAAGATTCTTGACGTAGAAACAATGAGTGATAACCATGACAACAACACGAAGAAGCTCATGCCAGCTAGTATAGGAGGATGAAGCTAAAAATCTCTCTCAAGCAATCAATCTCTGGCAATACCACAATTTGATAAGTACCCCAAACTACCAAAAACACAGTGGCTTGACAGAGCACACACGAAATTGCCATCACAGGCTAGGCCCTCTCAAAAACAACAGTGTTGCTTATATGGGATCAAGATGCAAGATGTAAGAGTATTATAATATCAAACACAATTAATATTGACACAATAAAGATACAGACATGAGCCAAACCTTAAAAAAAACGGCTTTTCAAAAGGTTTTTGAAAACGTGCCCATTGCATTTTTAATGACATGTGTGCAATCCCTAATTGAAACCCGAGCCCAAAATGTAGCCCATACGTTTTTACAAGTTTGGGGCTACATTTAGGTACACGTTTTGGGCTACTATGTACAAGTTTTGGGCTACTTTTGTTTACAGGTTTATGCCTGTATTTAGGTACAAGTTTGGGGCTACATTTGTTCACAAGTTTAGGGCTATGTGCAAGTTTGGGGCTACATTTAGGTACAAACATGGGGCTACATTTGTACAAGTCACTGGGGCTACATTGAGCTAAACGTTTGGAACTACGATAAGGTACAAGTTTGGGGCTATATTTTAGTACAAGTTTATGGCTACATTGAGGTAAAAATTTAGGGCTACACTTAGGTACAAGTTTTGGGCTACTTTAAGGAACAAGTTTGGTTATACATGTTTGGGCTCATCAAGGAAATTAAGGCACATCTTCGGTCGGGGATACACTAAGGAGTCAAGTTACATTTAGAGGCCGCACAGACGCGTGAGACATTCTAATACGTGGTTAATTCCAGCAGTATCCGATCAGCCAACTGATCCATTTAATTCATTCGTCGTGATACCCGAGGATGAAGAAACATTTTTTCCCAGGGGTAGAAAGTTCCTTGAATGTCTGCTTCCCAAAGGGACGTGTCATGTGTTGAGTTTCAGCTACTGAAAACAGGAGCAATCAATACCAATTTGGTTCTGAATAAATCCTCCGCTTGCAGAGTTTTTGGCACAATATTAAATACAATCACGTTGTAGATGACACTTTCTTATATTGTATGAAAATAAAACTTGGCTCTTGGATTTGTTGTATTTTTGTTACTGTAACTTTGTTATTATTTTAATGTATTTATTTTTGTACTTTGTACATCTAATCAATATTGGCCTTCGGTTTACCTTTTTCATTCGGTTTACCTTTTATTGTGTTGATAATCAACAATTAAATAATAGAACATTATCATAAAATGTACGAGTGGGCAACCCTGAGCAAATTTATTGCCACAAAAACCTTCATATCCGCACGTTTTCATATGATTAAATCATTAAAAATGAACGAATACATATTAAAACGAACAGGAAGAAAAAAACTACACCACACTGCGAGAACACACAATAAACGCCAAAAAGATCACCAAGGCGACAGGCGAATTCGATTTTGGCGTACAGAAAATTGTTTTCATTATATATTTGTTGGGGGTACAGAGCAGTAGAATCAGCAGTGCAGCCCCCAAAAAAGATTGGCTGATGTGTTGGATTGGCAACTCTTAATAAAGATGGTCGTAAAAAATAAACAAATAAATACCAGATCAAAAGAGTCACTAAAATAAACACTCCAAAATAAACACTATAACATTGCTCCTAACCCTTTAAAGAAGTATAACGAAGAATGACGTATAACTCAATTGCCTCAGACCAGAGTGTATAATTCAGATCAATAATGTGTATCTACAAAGCCATCGGAGTGACATCTTAGCCTTCTAATCATGGTTTCAAATGACCAACGTTCTTAACACCCTTCAAGGCATCATAAAAAAATGGTACAGGAAAAAGCGTCAAGACACACACCAACACAAAAGAAAAGGGTTTATATCCGTACTCCGGATGTTGTGCCATCCAATCCGGGTGATACTATCTCATGTTCCTAATATTCATACCCGTGTTATCAATGCGTGTATCGGTCCAAGGTTCCGGAGACAAAACTGAGCGATCCTGCCCATGTCTGGAGGCGAGCGTAATAATATCGATTTTAGGTATTTTTTCCCCTTTAACGTTTTGTGTTATTGCTTATTTTCTACCAGCATCTTTCCCCTGGAAATTCTTGATTTCACACCCCGACTGTCTTCAAACTGGGCCCAAAATATCAAAATTTATGTTATTAGTTAAAGTCTTCGCGTCGTGCCACTGTCTTCAAACTGAGTCAAAATTATAATAATTTGATTTCCGATTGACCTCATAATTTCCTTTGATACAATCCAATGACAATGGCTGACGGTTAATCCATTCAAAGTACCAATGGTGTGACGAGCAGTTTCTGCAGAGGCGGAATTGCACAATAATGTGTACATCAGGGCTAGAAAAAAAATCCTTTAAAAACCAGCATTTACCTAAATAATATGTGGCGATCATCATTCGTCTTCCAAGTAAAGTGCAGACTTAATGCAATGAACGCTGAATCGAGGGACAAATTGCATGAATAATGTATTTTTATCAAGACGGAATTACCAATAACAAGTGAATGTCAGATGATTTTGAAGATTTTTGGCTACGGGGAAAAAATTGAAATGGGTCATTTACAGCAATTTCATGAGATTGTACTCGTTTGACATTTTCTCCGTAGTGTAATTTCCCCTTAACGAGCCATTAGTTGTGTAAAAAGAATCTTTACAGTTAGTAACTGTGTAATTACACCGCTTGATAAAGTAGGTCATCCTGATCTCGGATTAAACATTTGCTATTAAAGTAAAAAATAATGGGTGCTTAGTGAACAACTGACATAAAACAAGATCTAATGTAGACTTCAGATTGTCCTAAAACAAAGAAATATGGAAAGGTTTGCGTTAACACCATGTAATAACTATCTCTATATGCTACAGCACCCACACACACACGCACGCACCCACACACGTAAGAAAGAAAAAAAGGACAAAGGAATAGTTATTAACAAAATAAAAGTTTTAAAAAAGACATTATTTTTCGAAAGGGAATACAAAGCATTGCTTTCATTTGTGACTGAGCCATAAGTTTGTGTTATACTGATAACAGAAAATATGTGAGCGTGCTAAACTAAATGTAATCACATTAAAAGCCACAGTTTTTTTTTTCAATTGAGAAAATCCTACATTGGGGACTTCTGGTTGTTTAAGGCGCTGTCAACTTATTAATTGACTCTTAGACAACTTTAAAACAAATGGGAGTACTATATACGCATGATTACCATCGATGTCCTTATACACCAAGTTTAATATGAACGTACGGCGTTTTACTCATAAAATCTGCTCTGTTTTGATATTAAGTTCACTGGTCTTCAATAAATTGCTTCCAAGTAGCCGTCAATTCGAACCTGGTCTTAAAATTTGAAACAATCTGGTTTGAATCAATGAACTTGCTAAACTCCATTATCAACGCTCTGCCCTTTTACCCTTAACAATTTCGGAATAAACAAAAAATAACCCGTAAAATTTAATTCCAGAAATTGTTTCCCATGTAAAGTACAACTGGGGTTCACAAAAGGGCTTTTTATGTAAATATTTGTATAAGCTTGACGTGTGACAAGTTCTGATTCAACTCAATGACGTTGTCCCGGCAGCGTATGTGCATTTCAACATCTTCGTACGATGAAATTGGGTTTAACATTACTACAATTTCAAAAGCACTATTTTGATTTCCATGGAGAGGCATCTATGTTCAAATTCGAACCCAAACATTTCTGTCTGGACAAAGAGACAGAGCAGATTGGAGAAATTGGGTTCTGTAAACTCACGATGGGTATAGTCACTCTTAAACAAAACTCCCAGGTCAGAATTAGCCCCATTCCGTTTCCCGTTAAAAAGGTCAACCAAATTTTCCAGGAAATGAATTTTCAAGTTGTAAAAGGGGCTTTAGTTACACAAAAACGTGACATGCTCATAAACAGACTAGGGATATTATTAAACATTTGTAGTCAGTGGTCAAAACTTCCCTGTTAGTTATTCAAATCATTTTCTGGAGTAGACTGAGTGACCCAGAAGTCATCAGCAAACGTTGCCCTTATCCCTTCTCGCACTAATGCACAGTTTCCATTTTAATGATGCACTTGATATGCTAGACACAACCCATAATAATACAATTAAATAAGACTGTTCACTCGATACCTCTTTTTTGTGTAGTCACTTCACTTGACATTCCTAGGCCTAAACTTAAAAAGAAGGTTGTAAAAAAAAAAAAAAATATAGAATAACAAAAAGAGCGGGGAAGATAAAAAATCAATCGCTGCCAAAGAAATCGATCATGAAATATTTTCTTCTTTTTTTTCACGGTGAGTACATTTTGTTTTTCCAATCTTATACAATCATTTATTTGAGACGAGCAGTGGATGCAAATGGGAATAGGTAGCAATTTAATGCACCGATGACTCCATACGTTAAGGAATGGTTCCATCTGAGTGACATATGTTAGGAACTTATTAGATTTTCAATAATTTGATTTAGTTCCGAGCAGCGGGGAAATCAATGAGGGCTATTTTAAACCATCTGCGACTGGTCTACGAGGCGCCCTTTAATTATATCACGGGAACAGAGTGCCCCTTTAAACTAAACGAACGGCCGGATGTATTGTCTGTCAATGCACAATTCACTCAAATTCAAGAAAAGAGTTTGGTGCTATCGACTGAGAGGCGTTGAGGCCGTTTAGTTGTAAATTACTTACAACTTTTTCTCGTCGTTTCAAAATACAAAAACAAACAACGATCACGCAGTCAGGAAAAACAACAATCGAACAAACACACTTTAGAACAAAACAAAACACAACATGATAACAAGCAACGCCCCCAAAGCAAACAAAGAGGACAACAACAGAAAATAGACAAAGGACACAGACACGCAAGACACTTATACACAATCAAACCAAAAACTAACTAAAGGAAACATTTCAACGATCAAAACTAGACCATTCAACTAAAAATTACAACATCTCAACTTGAGAGAAAGAAAAGCTTTTTAGATCAGAAATAAACTCGTTTATAAAGGAGGTATAGGTTCCTAAATGCCGAATTGCTACATCCTTTTAGGACACCCACTGCAGGAAACTGTAATCCTTGTAATAGTGATGTATCTGTCAGAGGTTCGTGCTGTGACAGCTCTATACCCCACAACAATACAGTCGGAAGCAACAAAGGAAGAACAAAGTTTTTCCAAGGGCAATATTGTTCCCACTCTTTGGTAAACATACGTGTTTCTGATACCCAAGGGGGAAGTGTAACACGCTGATTGCATGCTTCTCATGTAAGTCACACACCACAAATAGTCACAGTTTCCAAATTGTGTTTTCCCCTTTTTCCTTTATTTTTTGTCTTTTAACCAAAAGCTGTGGGCCGGTTTTGGCGCGTAAATTGATGCCACTTAATTCCTACGCGCTGTTTCTCTACTCTTCTGGGAGTGACGACTAATGCATTCTCATCGATACGGCAGGAAACAACACGGGCATGAAAGCAGAGACATTCGCTATACTTAAAGGAATAACATGTCATTGGTGGTATAGCAACCGTATTTCCCTCATGTAATGTGCGGGTTCATTTTAGTCTGAAAGCTTACTGTTTATAAAGTAAACTTTATATTCATTCTTTTCTGTAAAACATGTTACTCTAAAGTGAATTCATAGTCGAGTGAACTGTATCTGAAAACCCATTAAAAACACCAACAACAATAACTGATTTCGGGTGTTAGGCCTACATCCAAAACCAAGTACAATACTAAGCAATGTGCATGTTTTCCAAACAGTTTATCCTGACTCGCACTAAGTGTTCAGAGGTTTGTTATTTCAAAGGCTATGGTTAAATAACACTGTATGTTGGAACTGTTCTTTCAACTCTATCATGTATAACACCTTTAAAACCCTTTGATCACGTGCTGGCTTATTTCAATATTTCCATTGTCTTGACCACATCTTACATACTGGTCAGCTCATAAGTACCATGCTATCTTAAGCTGGATCATACCACACGTCCCACAGGGGATGTTATTGTTAATCAACAAGGAACGGTGAATTGGTAAGGAGGGGGCAGGACAAAACTCTGACAGCATCCTTTATAGACACAATCGTGTCAATTATTGTCAATAGGACACGAAACCAAACTATCAAAATTAATTAATAGAGCAAACAAATTAGTTCTAATAAACATTGAAACGTTTGAAAAAAATATGCAAAAACCAACTCTCTTAACCAATGTTAAAAATTATCAGCAGACAATTTACCATGAGTGCGTTACAACCAAATAATTGGTAACCACTCCCTTCTGACAACAAAATAGTGAGGCTGTTTATTTATAACCGACTTGGCGGCTGCAGATATGGCTATCTGTTACTAACAGAGTTGCTAAGGACGCCCTACACTTCAATGCATGTCGCGATCCAGTGGCGAGTCGTAGCCATACATGTGGATTTGTCATGGCTTTAATTGAGTGATCAATACAAGCTAAAAGACGAGTACTGTTCGAAACGTCAAGACCACACCGGCTCTTTTCAGAGCCAACACTCACTCACAAAAGAGATTTACACATTGGACTGGCAAGTTCACTATTTATTTATAGTGTCTTCCTGAGAAGAAGCATTATTCCCAACCTTCGGAATTCCTCCAAGGTTTAAACGTGTCTGATATCAAACCACGGACCATCCGTCTTGAAAGCGTGTTTGTCAGTAAAAAGGCACTCTCTGTACGTTCCATTTCCTGTTGCGTGGTCTGTAAATGAAGTCAATGGGGAGGCGTCTGGGAACATTTGCTTAATGCTTTTTGGCAAAGAAAAACATTGGGCACCTCCGAGAGGAAATGCGAGGAATAAATATGTGAATAGGTTTAACCTTGAGTCATCTCGTTAATGCATAAAGACAGAGAAGGCCGCCTCTTACCTACATGCAGCTTTTAAGGGATGTAGTAATATATAAAAAGGAGGCTTAATGACGTTCAACGAACTGCTTCCAGATTCATCACAAACAAACGAAAATTCGACTCTATCACCCCCACAGAGACACAAAAACTCATCCAAATACACTTGCTCACAATCCAACAAAGGGTCAACTTCAAGGTCATAATTCTCATGTTGAAGGCCTTACATACAAGCCCCTCATTACATCATGGACATGCTGCAAGTCGGTGCTGAACGGAGACTCCTTTGATCAAAAACCTCTTGTTCACCATACTGTGTAGTGCCAACAAGCCACATCACTTTTGCTGATAGAGCCATCTTGGTATATGGAGCCAAACTCTGGAATAGACTTCAAGATAGACTTCGTGTTCAAGTCACTTCTGAAAGCCCACTTATTTCAGGAGGCCCACTTGTTTCAGGAGGCCTACCATCAATGACGTTTTCCGTGTCTCAGCCCCGTTGAGCAACCCTTTGATTTGGGCGCTTTTGTATTGTTCATGGTTGATTGATTGCAATGAACCTAAAACAACTTTATTATAATCAGTTGTATATAACACAATAATAAAATAACTTGTGTTTAGAAAAAAAAATATGCCATTACGCGTTTTCGACAAGTGTCAAGTATACATTTTTGCATGTGCCGAGTTTGCAAGGTGCCGAGTTTGTGGGTGCCGAGTTTGAAAGGTGCGGAAGTGACGGGTACCCGTTTTACTTGGATTTGTTCGTGCGCACTACCTAAAGCAAGATTACAAAAATCAATGGTACCAAAACTGCTCAACAACGCAGGCACAGTGATGTTTTGAGGTTGACAAGCTGTATATTAGGCTGGATCAGCTTACCGATGTAAATAAGCATGAATGACTGTAATAGGATAGAGAGTTTGTAGAATTATTTTCATGTCATGTTATCTTTTTACAGACAGGTTTGTATGTTACTAGTGCCCCAAAATCTGACAATTAACAATAATACGGTTATAATCAGACGTGTAACCCGTCTCTCAATGTATAAAACACGCAATAAATATGACGAGTCACCAGACTAATCTTAACCACGTTGGCTAGTGTGTCAAACTCAACCCACGGCAGCAGACAGAAATACTGTATTTCTGAAGGTGCGTTTACAATCCTTTCTATATTATAATATTTGGTAACACTTTGGAATTGTATTACGTATTACTCACGATACTATTTTGAGAAAAACAGGAGACTGGAGGGGGTCAATGGTGTGCTTGCCGAACCTAACGATGTAGGTCTTCCCACAGCGTGTGCACGCAATCAATGTTTGGGTAACTTTCGGATACCTTTGCAAGTGTGTGGGTGTGTGAATACATGTACAAAATATCCGAAAGCCATCCAAACATGTAGACGTTGTCGTGGTCCGTTTGTGAAAACTGCCCAATACAGAATCATTTTGCAGGGATATAATTGAACGGATTCCCAATAATGTAAGGATCGTCATTTGGGCACAAAATTGAAAAGTGGTTGCAACTCGTGTATAGTTTCGTCGTCCGTATTTTAGCTCAGAAATTGCCTTCAAAAACATATTTCCAGGGAATAATTGTGAAAATGAGGCATCAAGATGATTTATGTTCCTTAGTAGTGTTTCGGGAGTAATCCCTGAAGATTGTAAACAAATTGCATTTGGGGGGGACTTCTTTGACCAAAGCCCATGCTGACTAATGTATAATCACATGTGTGATTCATTTTGATTGTTGAACCTTTTGACACTTTGCTACACATGCCTATGAAAAGTTTGTATTTGAAACTGTGTGAACAATTTATCGACAGAACGCGACTGTATTAGTAAAAGCAAGTTCTCAATATTTGATTGACAAACCTTTCAGCATTTTGCTTATTTACATACAAAACAATGAAAAATTTGTATATGAAACTGTGTGTGAATATTTCAACAATAGAACGCGGCTGCAAGTAAGCAGTCCCCAATATCTAAGTCCTCATATCTCTCGCTCACACACTATGCAGTTTCAGTAATTAGTAGACGTTGCTATGGGAACAACCCTAACTGCATCATCACGCAACTCAGAAAAACAAAAACCTTGACATGCGCGACAACAACCAACTCATCTGCAAAGTACACATTATTTTATCATTCCTCTCCAGCCAAGCAAAGTTAATAGTTTTCCAGAGACATAGACTGGCGCTCCTTTGACTCAGTCATGTCTACAATTTATATTTAAGGTAGGTGGCAGGCACTGTTTTTTACGCAGTATTGCTGATTTATAGACCAAATTATCAGCAAATATACAATAAAAGAAGACTTTCAATTGAATACATAGTTTTTTACATCATCCACGTTTAGCGGAGTGAAAGCGGGTACCAACCGGATCTCTCTGGCTGCAGTATTCACAAACGAACACAACGGGAATTGGAATCCCAAAACGTCACCCGTTATTGGTGATTCCAATTTCTAATCAACGGAGAAACTTCAAAATGAAGAATTAGGCAGGATGCTTACTACCACATCTTCAAAACTAGTCTTTAAGATAAAAAAAATAAATGAAAACAATTTCGTCGTCATTTAGTAAGACTTGTCAAGAGCTCTGATGCCGGATTTTAAATATAATGAGGATTAAAGTTGAAACTGTCCGAAGAACAATTGCCCTTTTGAGATTCTGTCCAACGCTTTATGGTGGGGTTTATAGGCAAGATTTGTTTTTACTCGGTGCTTTTATTACATTTGCATGTCACAATCATAAATCACCCATGTCCGTATACTAATTATCTTCGCTATAATTATTACTAGGAATCTGTAACTTATCCTTCCGTCGATTGTAGCTTGAGTAGCCCCTTTCAGACCTTGGCAGTCATTTTTCAAATTATATTTACTTTGCAAAATGCTGTCATCCGTTTGTTTGCTTGAACTCAATATCATCATAAAGATGAAAGCCTGCAGTCCATACACGACGGTTGTTGAGTGGTTTAAAATTATCTTTCATAACCAGCACAATAAGGCCAAGTAATTATTTAAAAGAAAATTGATTGTCTCTAATAGATACGAGGCTTGACTAATGACAAAAACGCTCTGCTTGGGACAATGGGTACAATTTGAAAAAAAAAATGTGCTGTAGTTTCTTAATTTAACTAAACTATTGTTTTCATGTCGAAGATTGGTGTCTTAGAAATTTTCTCGACTTGAAATTTCAATATTTCAGAAAGATGTTTTCTGACAACTATTTCTCAGATTTAAATTGATTGACATCGTCTGGACTTCAGGCTGACATTCAAAAGAAGGGGAAAAAAAACTTCGGTTTGTGTTTGCTAGAAGTGTAATCCCTATTAGGAGTACACAATCTGAGACGTGTTACTGCAGTAACGCATTCGGGCTCAGAATTCGGGGCGTTAAAACTTAAATATTTATACATATAACTATCGGGAAGTGAACTGTTTCTCAAACTACTTTAAACTATCGAAATCCGCAGTAGGCTTCTAACCAAAGTTGTTTGTTGCCATTAATTTAAAGAGTGATTACCGCGAACATCATTCCCTTTATGGACGAAACCTTCACTTTTTGTTTTGGCAACTGCATCGTCACAGCATCTACACTACAGTAATAATATCCCTCATAAAGAAATACCTTGCCTCAGTGGATTTCTCTCAAACATCCCTGTATTCAAAACATGAATAAATAACAGGGGAACAGCAATTAGAGTGTTAGAATGTTTTCAAGGGAAGCATGTTTATCTTTCCAGAAAGAGATATCAAGAAGCCTTTGGTGTGATAGCAACTCGTAAGGGTACGGGTGTTGATTACGTTTCGGACGATGCAACACAATTCCTCTGCAAACACTTACTAATTGCTGGTTCCTGCTTGTGTAATAACTTTCCCCCTAGCATGAGACATATAATGGTAGATTGGATGGCTGTTTCCTTATTCGGCTTTTAAATGCACGTTGGCATCATGTCCACTAACATTGTCTTTTGTGAACGATCGATGAAGAACACTTCTTAAAAGCGGACCAACGATGACATTTAGGAACTCACGTGCAACCCATTGCTTCAAACACCAAGAACACATTATGTCAACTGACCATATACTCAGTACAAAGCGGTACTTTGTTTGAGTATGGTAACTTGGGCAGTTACGATACTTCTTCAAAAGTCAAAGTTTAAAACCATACGAGCCTAATGACAACCTTTGTGGGTGGTGATCTCACGTCTTATGTGACCAAAAGTATAACGACAATGCACCAATGAAGCATTGTCGCACATTATTCTGAATTTCCTTACGCAAAAAATAAATGGAAGTGCAATGCCCGATTGAGCTACAGATGTGGAAGTCAAATTTCTCTAGTTCTCTTGTCAGAATCCGCCCCCCCCCCCCCAGCCCTCAGAAACCGTTGCTAAGACACTCATCCAAGCAGACTGGAACCATATTGATTAGAAAACGTTCCAGTGAGTTTACCATAATTTAGTTTATGGTAATGTTGTAAGGTCGGTAGTATTGGATCTTACCTAAATCTCAGGCCGAGTCCCGTTGGGCCTGTCGTTATACTGGAGAGCTAGAATATAGACTACTACACAGGATGACTGGTGGGCAACGGACTGCCGATGGCCAGGCCACGGGGTGCTGCCCAGCCACCGGTCACGCCCGACTGGTTTATTGCTCAATCAATAACATCATCAATAACATCATCACAACAGTAACATCCATCACAGGGAGGCAATGAAGGCGATTGCCGCCATGCCCCCTGGTCATGGCCTTTGTGCCCGTGAAATGCTCCAGTATAAATTTACAATTTCCTCATCAGGATGCCCTTTGCCACTGAGAAAATGCCTTGGTGCCCTTGCCCTTTCAATAAAGAAACATACAGGCCTGATCCATTAAATAGCATGGTACGTGAGCATTTGACATTAGATCTTTGAATCACAGTTACACACAGTGTAGCCTGTGCCTAAATGCGCATCCATCTTGGTCATGTTACCCATATCCAAAAGCCACCACGACGAGCTATAGTATATTGATTTTCATAATACCAGAATGAAACCAGTCTATTACTCTCCCTCTATAGTGTTCAGTTTAAGGCCGTGTCTGAATTTGCAGCTTACAGATAGGATTATAGCTAGATTTCCTCGTCATCATGAGATGAGGTATAGGGCGTCCTTCGCAATACCATTAGCAACAGCCGTAGCCATAATATAGCTGTAGACGCAAATTTGTATAGTGCGACGCAGTATAGCTTTTATGACATTAAGTAACAGTAAATTTTGTTGGCGAAGCGTAACCACATTCCTTTGTAAAACATGGGGAAATGTGCGTGGACGTTTCCCTAAATCAAATCGTTACCCCAGTTGCCTCAATCTCCAAACAGCAGATATCAGTAGTTACAAGAGCTCGATGGGAAAGCAGTGGCAAATTTACATTAGGTAGGGCAGGGTGGCGAAAAGTCAAGAACACTTTAACGGTTATCAACATTTAATTATCAACATGGGTCTAAAAGCCTTTAGAACCAGTCAACAGAAAACATCAAACATGTTAGAGAAGAATACCAAAAAGATACGTATACGGGTCCAAGATCATTGTTATAGGGGAAAAGAAAAACTATTTGAGAAAGTATTCATTCTAATAAATCTAATCTGGAGAGACAAGAAGAAATTAAAACCAAGAGTTGATTTAGCATGAGTACTACAGCTTCAAATGAATAATTGAATTGTTATAAAATCTTTATGAGGGGAATACCTCAAAAGAACCATCGATTGCTATTTTATGTTTGTAGATAGACAACCACGCTAACATTATCCAAAGGAACGTGATAAAAGTAAGAAAGTAAAAAATCGTTCAGCTCAGATTGATATAAAGTAAGGTTTCCTTTCGTTCCACAACAACATTTGCCAGCTGACTCCATGCATGCATCACTGATTACAAAATTAATTTGATACTAAAAATAAACAATTCTAAACATTTATAAACCTTCAGATCAATAGCTGTTTCACATTATATCCATGGGGTCAAAAACAACATAAGGAAGGCATGAAATTGTTTTATTTTTGGTATGTTAAAAAACATTCGTTTGAACCATACGCGTGCTTTGTTTTTCTAACTTTGCGGTTTTAAGGACCTCACTTGTGTCCATTTACACTGTATATAATTATTGCTGACATTTTTAATCCATACCGGAAACATATTTTTATACCTGATACTCTTAATTAATGTTTTTAATCAATCTGTCTGTTTTTTGTTATAAAATATTTAGTGTTTATGTCAGATACTGTTTGAATCAAGGCCGGTTTTAATTTCCCCAATGTGGGATAATAAAGTCCTTATCTTATCTTAATTTATCTTATGTTATCTTATCAAATCGAGGACCTAAATCCAAAGAGGACAACAGGGTCCCTGCTTGGAGAGCGTGCAAAAGGCCGATACATTAACGATTTGTCTACTGATGATCTAAAAGGAAACTTGTAATATTGCCCCCCCCCCCCCCCAAAAAAAAAAAAAAATAATAATAATAATAATAATAATCTTAGTTTTTTGTGCATGAATTTAGGAAACCTGGATGGAAGAAGGATGGAAACGACAAGTAGCCTAGGTACAAGTCTACGAAATTCCCCAAGTGTCCATTTAGCTCATTTTAAATCGTGAGTGCTATCACCCTGAAGAGGCACACACTTCAACTTAGATGAACTTCTACAAATTTACACATTGGGACCTTTTGAAAGACACGCAGACTAAGAATTATAGAATCGGAACAAATCACAACTTCGGCGAGCAGAAAGCATACCGGCATGGGAAAGGGAAAGGGGTAAATGAGGTTAAGTGTGGGGAAGTACTCAGCCCCAGTTGTCAAACCATTCGGCAAATTGAACCAGAAAATTAATATAAAAAGGTACACATTTAACAACGAATAATCCGTACTGCCGGCTGTTTTTGCAGTTTGAGATCAAAGACATCACAACCGCGGAAATAAAATCAGACTAAAAAAAACTTACATACAAAATGTAATTTTGAAGCGAAAAGGGAAGAGAGCATGAATTATTGTGAGGCGGTTACCCTCTACGCGTCTCCGTCAAGCTGAGAGTAGCGTAAAATGCAATCTATGCAGGTGGTTTGCCTCAATGACGAAGTTTATAGGAGCATGACTTTCGTTGCAAGCTGTTATATATATACTCGTATTTTTTCTGGATTGGCTGTAGCACCACAGTCCATGTAACAGTGGACTGGTTACTATATTTATAGCTTCCCTCACTGACATGTTCTGGGGGAAAATCACGAAAAGGGAGAGCTTCAAGAAAGCTTCCAAGGCATGCTACTCTTTAATTTCAATAAAACACTTTTACAAATTTGTAAGCCCCAACCAAGAAGTCACTGTGTCTGGTACTTACTGAAACTTAATGAGGATTTTTACTATTAATTAGTGTAGACAATGTTGAATTGCACAACATCACAGCCATCACAGATACTCCAAACCAATGCACTCACATTAAATTGAGTTAAATCGGAGAAAACCTGCATGTATGTACAGTTCGCAATGCAACGTTAAGTGAAGCAAGTCGATCCATGTGGACCCATGTGAAACAAGTCAACCCATGTGAACCAAGTCGATCTATGTGAACCAAGTCGACCCTTATGAACCAAGTCGACCCAACTAAACCGTGTTGACCCATGTAAAACAAGTAGACCCACGAGAACCAAATCGATCCATGTGACCAAAGTCGACCCATGTGAACCGAGTCGACCCATGTAAACCAAGTCTACCCATGTGTACCAAGTCGACCCACGTGAACCAAGTCGACCCATGTAACCAAGTCACATATGAAAACCAAGTTTACCCAGGAGATGAACCAAGTCAATCCAAGTGAACCAAGTCGTTCCATGTTAGCCAAGGCGACCCATGTGTCGACCCATGTGACCCAGGTCGACCAAAGTAAACCAAGGTGACACATGAAAGCCAAGTGGACCAACGTGAACCGAGTCGACCCCTGTAACCAAGTCACACATGAAAACCAAGTCGACCCAGGTGTGAACCAAATCAACCCAAATGAACCAAATCATCCCATGTAAGCCAAGTCGACCCATGTGAACCAGGTCGACCCATGTGAACCAAGTCGACCCATGTGGACCAAGTCGACCCGTGTTCCTATAGCGGTAAAGACTCTTCCCTCAAAGTAGTATTCAGATGCCTATATAGCATACTGTATGCACCGAACAGACTCACAACACCCCCCTCCCCCCAGCCCTCCTGGCCACTGTGTTTCTTGTTCGATAACATTATGGACTCCCTGGCCGTTACATTCAAGTTTGCTTTGCGAACGCACGGATGGTTAGACGTGTGAGCGTAGTAAGTAGTGAATCGAAACGGTACTTCATGCCTTGGAATGCGAATGAGGCAGGGGGACATGTTCCAGGGACACACTGGCTTCGTTGGACTATTTTTGGCTGAGAAATCGAGACAAACATGACCAAGGGGTCTTCCAGGGATGCAATGAATTTGCTTTTCCAATTTTGCCCTTTTCGAGCAAAAGATTGTAGTCTTGTGATTTATCCGAACCAGATTTGTTATTTAAATAATTGTGCGCTTGCAGTTGCTGTAAAGTTTCACGCTGATCTTTGTCTAATTTTGTTTGTTATCTGTCTGGTTATTAACGCAAATTGTTAAGGATTTGTTTTAATATAACAAATACTTTTATGATTCTACATCTCTAAATTGCGTAACATCCGACCGGTACGGTATTCTCGGATGAAAACTGATGCGTAAACAACTTGAAAAAGAGCTTTGTGTTTTTCGAAGGTATTTTAATAATGACTATCGGGAAATCAGGATATTGTGAATACTAAAAATAGATTGTGACAATTATAAATACATATTCATATATATAAAGTCCTCTGTGGTGTGGTACCGTAACTAACAGATAACGTCCTGATGTTCGCACTTGACCAACCAAATCGTATTAAAACCAATGGTAATTTCTAATTGTGACCATCTCTCAGCAAGTCACCTTACAAGTTATATTCTCAAGTTACCGTTTTTGTAGGTAAACATTGCTAAGTTTATAGCTTGACGACTGCAGCAGTCGGCCAGCTAGAAATTCGGTCACTTAAAGTAAATGAACAAACTCATTTGTTATTCACACGTTAACTACAAGATGATGATTGACATAGAAAAAAAACACACTCTGTAATCTCCCTTTTACGCTTACTCTATATAAACTTTATCAAATTTTGTACTCCCATAAATGGCCGACCGTTTTAGCTCGCAAAAAAAAAAGGAAAACCGCGCAATTTCGAGGCAAATGTGTGTGGATCATTGTATATTCTACTTTTTAAACATCTTTCTAACCATATGCTGTTTATTACAAACGATTACAAACGCTTTAAAGATCAACTCGACCGATTCAAGGCAATGTGTTCCTATATAAATGTCGCCGCCTGAGTGTTGCTTTCCATCATAAACACTTTCCTATGTCTGTCTTAACTTTAAAAGAACCCTGTTATTGACATTTCATATTGCATGGATGAACTTAAAAATCAATTTGTTTTTCCATCATCTTTTTCATGCAATGCACCAAGGTATTCAGTTGGTTTGGGACACTATGCCTACAATGGTTGTTTGTCTATCGCTTTAAGTATGGGTTATGGTACGGTAAAGAACCGCTGGTGATTTATTTTTTATTATATTGAAGAACAAATCTCTTTTGTACTGGTCTCATGCCTTTGCCAAAGGGCATGTTAGCTTGAGCCAAGGGTATCATAAAAACACACTAATTATGAGAAAGTAACGTCCATTGGTTGGTGTGGGAGGATTGCGCCGATGGGGCACGCCCCCATAATCAGAGATAACAAAAAACAAAACAAGTCTGTTTGGAGACATGACTCGAACCCCAGATCCACATAGATAAAAGCCTTGAAGGGCAAGTACTTCAACGCTGGACCGACTCTCCCTCAAGTCTGTGTTGTTTCTTGGAAATTTGACTTCTGTGTCAAAGTACACAAACCTTAACTGTGTCAATAAAGATACCAGTCAATGGTTTGATTGCTGGGTTTACAAAACAGTCCGAACGTGTACCAATGGGAGCTGTTGCAAAAAAAATTATAAACAAAATGGGGACAACAGGTGGTCAAGTGTTGCAGGTGTATACAAGCTGGTATGCGTTTGTGTCCAACATAGAAAGAACATTACATCAGAAAGGAGTCTGCGGTTTATGACGTCATTTTCTAACCACAATCGGTTCTAATAGAGCTTCTGAAAAGAGAGTGCAATCAAAACAACCCTAGTCTTGTATTGGAGATACTGAGACAGCGTTTGATGAAGAGAATGGATGACGATAAGGGGATATCTCTCATGGGTAAAAACACTACACTGTACCTCGTCTGCCGAGGGGAGAAGACAGCGATCATTTCGATGCACGTTCCCGAATGATCAATGTACCTATCCATAGAAAACAGAGAGAGAAAACTTACTCCCTGATGAGCACCCAGGTCTATGCTCACAGCAAACAAAATTGAACCAGCTATTGGAAGGTTCTTTGAAAATACAGGGAGGACAGTCTTGGGAATTAGATGCAAAGGTTGATCGTGGCTATCGATTTCATATGAACTTTATTTCTAAGGATTGGAGAACACGAGGTATAACAATATTTAACAATATTGAAAAAAGAACAGTCGTTTGTATTCAAGTGTTTTATTCCTCTGGAGTTTTACCCATACAGTCATCAAAATACTACTTTTATCCATGGAGGTAGAAATCTTCGTTATCTGACAAAAATGCACCAGCCAGACAAGGCAACAGAAGGCGATCACAAATTGATACTCTCACTGAAACATCACATAAACGTGATCATGACAAGAACATGAAGGTATTTGCTTGATGCTTGTACCATCATGTTAGATTTCTTCTACAAATTATAGGCGAAACTTGTTGATAACAATCCAACAATCTACATAAAACTGCGCAAACTGGCACAGGGCCGACCAGATAAAATAAATTTTTGCTCCATACAAGCAGATAATTGGCAATTTTATTTTGGGGGTTCTGTGTATTTTGTGCTTCTCGTTTGTGGGGCATTGCATGGGATGTGGTTCCCGGTAAAGCAGCCTTTGGGTTAACTCGAGCCAATTTGATCAGTAATTATGTTTTAACCATGTTATGTTGGCTTTCTTATACAACGAGCGTCATAGCAACCTGCTGACTTTCTGTAAACATCGGCTTCCGCTTGGACCCCGCTTTAAAACTATGCCCTGCCACTTTGTTGAATATACCTCATTAAGTAGTGTTTAGTTTTGTTTCATCTATGTTTCCATCGAGGACCATTAACTCGGTGTGTAATCTGAGATTGACAACCCATGAATCTCACACTGGACCATTAGAGGCAGAATTGCCAGGATGGTTATTGTTTAACAAAATTGCACTGCAAATCTGTTTCCTGTCGTTTGAGCCTGATGTAAACACACCCTTGTGTGTACACACATAAATTGCTGAAAACAATCACTGCAGGGCATTTAATGCTTGGAAAAAGATTTATTCCAAAAACAGGGAGGCCCTGTCCGAATTTGCGGCTACTGCATGCTATATGGCTATACGACTAAATTTCCGCGTTACAATGCATTGAAGTATAGGCATCCTTAGCCGCAAATTCAAATACGGTTTGAGTTTCTGTTGGTTTTATGATCCGCAAGAACAGAAACTTGGCTTGGTCTTTATACTGTTACCAAATGCATATATAGCAATGTAGCCTCGAACAACAACGAGCTTTTAACTTCAGGGTTACCTTGAATCTTTTAACAAGTTGCCGCAATATTTGAAACTCCGCAGCAAACATGTTGAAATCACTCTGTTGTCAAACAACTCAACCCTCTCAATGTGAAAGCAATTTCCACTGATATTTTATCGTATTATTGACTGCCTGGTGTTTTTCGTGCTGTTATTTGTGTATTTGTAATCAATTTGTTAATGTATCTCCATAGAAAACATTTGGGTTCTTAATTATAATAGTATTGCATTATGAAAGTATAGCTTTAACATGAGCTGCGATCCATGGTAAATCAGTAATTGGATCACTCAGAAGAAAAACAAGAGCAAAAATAGATAAATCAAATTTGGTAATCGGTGTTCCTTTAGTGCTGTTGTAAAGTACTTTGCTGCTGCCAAGTTTTCAGGACCTATTATTTCCAATATTGGCTCTCCATAGCCTAATGCTTTAAAACTGCAGTCCGTAATCGAATACACACAAGCCAGAATGTTATCTTCCCTTAAAACGCTCCTGCCCACTAGGGAATATAGCCCTCCCGTCTCGGTTGCAACTCCCCGTGCGTTCGCTCCCCGAACCCCTTACAGCACCGCCTCTGAGCTTGACCTAAATGAACAGAAATTGGGTCAATTACATACAGGCCTATGGCGTAGAGGATTGTAAACTGAAGCTAGAAACAAAGCACTTTGGTGGCCTACAAAGGCTGGTAATTCCCGCTGAAAATTACAACCCCGCAGAAGAACACAAGGTGCGATCGAGTGAGCAATGACAACAATTTGACTTGAACCCTTTGCCTCCTCTCAGGCTCCTTCGATGTATATAGAAAAAGGCTCCCTGCTCGTTGTGAGAGAGCCACATTACTTTAGGCGACTATAAGGCAGACACCCTGATTTTAAATATACCCATCTTGCCCCAAGTGCGGGCTGGCCGACTATTAACTTAACACGTTCCACAATCGTGACAACACCTTGTTATGTTCTAATTAGCAATGCAGTTTGAGTATCAGTTTTTATTTGTAACTATTGCCAACCGAGAAATTATATTACGGTATTCTACTGATTTTTCTTTATGCGGCAATAACCTTTAGATTTATTGTATCTATTATTTTTTTGGAAAACGAAAGGGAGCACTGTTTTGATTATTCCCACAGGTTGTTATCGAGTAGTCTCGGACAGTGAGGGAAAACGATGTGGGCGGATAGTGAACTCTGCCCGACAGTGTGGGGGATGAGGTTGTCTTTGACCAGTGGGTGGGTTTAGGTTCAAATTCCCTCGACCCGCTGCGTGGGTTCTCCAGCTGTTAGGTGATACGTCACTTACTGAATTCATTAGGGCAGGGGTTTGTATCGTCTTTGAATCAACTTGAGTAGTGCATTTTTCTCTCAAGTTTGTTTGTAACTTAAAGAATTGAAGGGCATTGCTTTTAACCCAGGGACACAATATTGGACCATTTTCTTTGGTCCAATATTGTGTCCCTGGGTTGTTGGCTTTCAAACTGGAGCATTTGGGGTACAAGCATCCTCTAAAAATTACCCCTCGCCGCCCCTCCTAACACTTGCAGGGCCTTGTTTGCAGTTGAACATAAAATAATATACAGTTCACACGCAGTTCTGATGGACCTGCTAATTCCTAAAGACTGGTGTCACTGCATCAGTGTTTTGGGCATAGTTTGTAATGCAAATACTACACGCTGTTCGTTTCCAGCAATAAATTGTTGAAATTGATTTGATTACCAATGTGGTCTTTCCGGTAGGACTTGGAAATGAAGAGCGGTGCAAGAATGTCAGGATCTCAACGCAGTAGCCTCTCAATAATGTTTGATGGAGCATTCAATGTATAACCACATGACATTTTAAAGGAACATTTTACATATTTTTTAAATATATTTTTTGCTTACAAAACTGTTGCTGGCAGTGTAAGCACTTCATGTTAAAACTGACAAATCTGTAGAAGTTTGGGATTGATCGGCCATCTTGGTCACGAGAAAATAATAAAAATCCGATCACACATTCTGCATGACCTTAGTTTTTTGTTTTCATGAATAACTCCGAATGGGAAATTAGTTTTATATATTTCTCAACAAATACGACATTTCAGTCGGAAATATTTTGAGGGATGTTTTCTACTAATAATTTAATTTATCTCTGAATTTAACATTAAATCAGGTGATCTGATTTAAAAGGAAAATGCTGCATTTATTTTGACGTGGTATTTGAAATAACAACTTCGTTAAAGATACATTTCTTGCCAACGTATAGTATTTAAAAGGATTGTGTTTCGAAGCTATTGCATCTGTATTTTGTTTGTTTGTTTGTTTGTTTGTTTGTTTGTTTGTCTATTTGTGTTGTTGTTGATTGTGTTTTCAATCACAACAATTGTATCGTACCTTTAAGCATTTCTGGAGAGTTACTCCATGGGGAGGGGAGGGGGTGGACTGAAAAGTCTCACTGCGGAGAGCAAGTGTTCCACAGCTATCGCAAGACTGTCTCCCAGTGTCAAGTTGGAATTAGTAGCCAATCAAATAAACATTCTACGGCAATTATGTACGCAGAGAACTGGAATGGTCATTGGGTAAATAGATTGACAGCATCTTCATGTCAAGATGACAGTCAGAGTGTATCTTCGTTTTGTATTCAAATGAGAAGGCGCTTCTTTTTCTTTTTATCAACAAAAATAACTTTTATCTGAAAGTGTTTTTAGTATATTTTTCAAAACTAATATTTATAATTATTATATTTAATTATTTAGTTATTGTTTTCTCCGAGTGAGATTTATTTATTTCGCAAATTTATTTATTTACATGAGTTGTTTATGTTTAATTTTACTTTCTGTCTTTCGCTCTTTCCAGCCCCCCCCCCCCCCCCCCCCCCGTGTGTGTATGGGAAGGGGTCAAACCAACTAAGGACCCACTAGTATGAGTTTCGTATTTCATTTAATCGTTTGTAAATGGTTTTGATTAAATCGAGGTCTATTTTCATAGGCTAGCTTAATCTATTCATTCATATTTGGATATTTGGGGGTCCTATGTCGTCATTTGTTCAAAGGCTTGTTCTGTATTTGCATTTTTTTCTTTTCCAATTCCCCAGAAATGGTGATGATTTGAAACCAATGTAGCACATTCGCTTTAAGGACAGCTTTAAGGGAGACAGCTACTGGTTTTGACACCTCATCAGAGAAACAACTGTCCTGGGTCTGTTACGGTGCAGTTTCAAAGGGCGTCAGGAACATACATCAGTTTATTGTTATGCCATTACGGTATTGGAATGTTTAATGGGTTTATATTAAGATGAATGTATCCCCTGAAATATGTGTCACTCTACACTTCAGTTGGAATTCTTGTGACATTATTAACAACAAATCCTTGAATTCAAATTCTTTGGATGACTCTCCAATTGGCATAACTGCAGGTAGTTTTATATTAGTATTAGAGCACAAAGAAGTTCAAGATGTCCTCAATTATTATAATATTGTTGTTTTAACAAAACTGGTGGAATGTTTTGAAATTGCTAGGCGTTTAAAGCGTATACCATATAGATCACTTTCCATAAGTATGAAACTAGGAAATTAAAATGTTTTCCAAAGCCTTTTTATAAATAAAAAATGAAAAATGAATAATGTGAATATTGTTTTATTTACCTATTTTATTTCATTAGAGTGGACTTTATATCAGCGCTAAAAATGATACTTTCCTTCTATATTTTCAATCCCCAAGAATAAACTTCAGCTCTAAATACACAACCAATTACAAACTTTCTTTCTCCACTATGGAAAAAATGTCCTTCTTGTGGTAAAAAAAGGTCAAAGTGTGGTAGTTATGGTAGGGCTATTTCCAATGATACAAAAATAAAATTACCACTGTCAGATGACTTCATGCGAACAAGTTTTAGTTTCTATGGGTTTCTATACGATTTAAAAAAGTACAGCGATCTTCAATTACGATCAAAAGGGATACAGAGAAAGACTCGAGTCAAAGGCCGTCAACAAAATCCAGAATGATGACATGAAGAAATTGCCCTTCACGAAAGTATGCCTAAAATCAATAATCATAATGCACTTCGTTGTAATTCATAACTCCGTAAAAAGGGTGGTATTTGCCATTTTCCTCCCTATTGGAGAATATAATACGATGGTGCATATAATCAGTCTGGGTTAGATTCTCACGAGGGATGCAAGAGGATCGCAGTGCGGGAATTAAGGCCCTACCTCTTAACAGTGTCATCCAACTATACAGGATTCAGTTACTTCTTGGGTCTGTCAAGAAAGATAGGTCTGGTATGGAGTAGCTGAAACCTAAGCATAAATTTAATCGGGAATATTAACTTACAATGTCAATAGATGGAGGCGTGAAACGGGTTTGGTTTCTTCGGGACATGGAGGTGCAGTTTGTAGCTCAGGGCTCTTTTATAGAAATTATGGGAGGGTTTTATGTAATATGTCATATTTGGGGCAAAATAGTTATTTGAAAGTGCACTTGAAGACCACTTGTTTCTGGAGTATACCATGAAGATATTATGGCAGAGAGTGTGTCCCCTTAATGTTACATTACTTTAACACACTCTTTTCTTCTTGGAATGTACATAAGTACCCTCTTTAAATTCATCTAAATGATTGCTAAGATGCCAATAACAAAATGAAGACACAATAGGAGGGGGTACACCATGCCACATATCCGATCACCATACGTTTTCTATAAGGTTAGAAAATGAAACGAGCTTAGATGAATTGACTTCTTTGCTGGACACCAATCACAAAAATACAGGGAAAACAAATGATGTTATGACAACCTCCTCTTTCACTTTCAAGAACCTCCGATCGCGCACATTATTATAGGCGCAGAAAACAAAGTGTTTGCAACGTCGAGGAAAGTATGACTACAGCATGTTCAAGTGATATTGGTATGGCAGAAGAAAATTCATTTCATTTTGATGGCTTTGTGCATCGATGTTAAGAACATGACGCTTATCAAAAATTAATCATGTTTACAAATAAATAAAATTTATCAGGAGATTCTCTCAGTCAAAAAAATGGTTCTACAAATTGGCGGATTGTGTTCGTCCAATAAGTTTAAGACAAAGCACACATATTTGAGAAAGATTTTTGTGAATCTTAAAACATCTATCCAACCACAAATCATTACGTGTCCGACGTTTTTATAGCCCAAAGCGCCTAATCTCACGGCACTGTGTCTCTTTAACATGACTCTCCCGAAGCAGCCACCCACACGCAGTGTGTGCTATCACCACGAGACAGAACCATCTCCACACGGATGATAGCGTTTCTCCTTGCTCATTTCCCAGACGTGTAACATGGGAGGCCCGTAGAGAAGCATTAACTCAATTACCAGAGCAGGGACCCGAAATACAAACCAATATTTTGAGCTATTGATTGACTATGGAGTCAATAACCTCAGGCGAATCGGTACAGGGAGTAAACACTTAACCGTAAAATAGTTGTTTTCTCGACTTGTCTTGATAAATGAACAAGGATAGATGGAAAGTAATTTCATTATGTTGTTTACTTAACCCTCAAAAAATGAAGTTGCCATTGTCAGGTACTACGTGAGTCTGGTTTGTCCGACGGACCAATTTTGGTTTCAAGGGATACAGCATTATTAAAACAAAATTGTATTGACGAAGAGATTTGCTGCCGCTGGTAGAGCAACTTGTATAAAATATAAGACAATATTTTCTTTAACCAGCTTACACCATAAAATCCAACTTCAGAACTGACCCATATCTGGTTCCGGTTCAAACCGAGTCGTATCAATCAATCTGACCATGATATCTGCTGAAGGACATTATCTCACAACTCCCATACACATGGAATAAATTTCTGCAAAAACGAACTCTAAAAAGATTTGTTTGTGAACTTTCAATAATTTGGTGAAGATGAATATTGGGTCACAGTAATGTTAAATTGCCCTCTTTCAGGGGTAACAGAGATGTTCATAATACAGCATACAAGCTTCTGACAATGACATACCTGGAATTTCATCTCTGAGCGGGCAAGGTTTTTCATTTTCCAAGGGGCACTTCCATTGGAGTTATCTTTAATTTGATTGGATACAGAGGCCATAGCCTAAGGGGCTCCGTGTAATTCCACAGTGGTATCTACGTACGTAACTGTGGATGAAACAGAAATAACCAATTAGCAATGAGTTTCGACCTCGTCCTGTCACTATGCGCCATTCAGTGCGCAATGATTATCAAAACTGCTGATAAGGACAATGTTCAACTCTTACTGAATTAATTCCCTTGAGTTCAGCGATTTGATTAAACACCCAAAGATTCTGGCTAAATCTATCTAGTCTTATACTTTCCGTTTTGTTTTATTAAATGTGACGTAGAGTGAGAAAAGACTCCCTGGTGTGCTAGTATGTAGTAATTATTCTTTTTGAAAAACCCCAATGGTACGTCATATCACGTCAAATTGCCAGCTGTAGGGCATTTTGGTAAACTGTAAACAAGGTTATTTAATTTTGTTCAAGAACTTTTGGAAAAACAGATTTAAGGTCGTTTAGCTACTTTTACTTAATTTTTTGTCTGTCAGTTTGAAACAGCTTGTGATTAAATGCTTTTGTTATGTTCGTATGTTAAGTTGCTCTCCATTTTGTTTCAGAATGAAAAAGCGAATTGAGGGCCCGTTTTTGATCTCCTAATGTGTTTTCCGATGTGTAAGCACTGTATACTCTTGAGTACTTTCCCGAGTCCTGAGAACACAAAAGTCAAATTACTCGGGTTGGATTCGAGCCCGCGACCTTCACAATTCCAGAACAGTGTCTTAAAACTAGACCACCGATTGCCGAGTCATGGAGACAAAAAATCAAATTTAGAAAACATACTCAAAGAAACAAACAAGCAAAATAAACAGGCTAACTTTTAAACAACTTTCTATCGCAACAATAATGGCATTTTGGCAAACTGTCAAGCCCACTTTCTTGTACAAAGTATTTATTCTAAAGTAAAGTTTCATTTATTTTGGTACGCCCACAGCTAGCTAGCTTGTCGTCAATTTCCATTTACTGAGTGAACCTCAAAACGTCCCCATCTCTAAGTGACACCGTTGTTTGACTTCTAAGTAACTCAATTTGTCTGATATTTTTCCTCCTAATTGCTAGACTGAATTAGCAAATTTTCTCCCTGCGTCAACCCGCTATGTGAAAACGGACAGACCCTTAAGGGTACCGGCGCTGGGACCATTACCCGTCGGACAAACACACGGGCAACATTTGCTAAGTTTAGAGACTAAATTAAATGTATCTGAAACATGTGTCTTTGAAAAGTCACAGCCAATGTAGTAATGTGTCCATAAGGGCATGAAACTTTAATTTGTGTGTAAATGAGATGTAACAGTTAATTGACCGTCGGCAGTAATAGACTTCATCAAAATTGTACTCTCCGTTTTCTCTGGGCATTATTGAGATGGTGAATGACATCTCATATTGACCGCAAACTCCTAACTACTTAGTATCACACGGTTCATGGGGCTAACGAGTGGTATACGTTGCTGAAAGAGGAGGGGAAAGTGCTACCTCCGTCCAATCGATTTACAAAAACAAACAATTTATGAAATAATTCAGAAATTAATAGTAAGCTGCTCGTATGGCCATGTATTACATCTCTATTGTTGAAAAGGTTTACTCTGCTCGTCTTTAGGAGAAAGACACTCCTTAACACACAGGTGAACTTGCATTTTGCATTTGTAAACACGTAGAAGTAACAAAGTGGAAATGTGTGATCGCATTAAAAACCAATCAAAGGAGAAATGGTAACGGGAGCTATTTGTTTGTGTATTGATAACCTCAGGCAGTTTACTGTTGTCTTATAAGGTTCCTTCGGGAAATATTTCATAGATCTATTTTTTAACCAAAAAGGTTTGCTCACCATTTTAAAGTTACAACAGCTAGTGTTTTTATACCATGTTAAATAAGCAGGGCGCGAGTATATTCAAACTGAACACCCCTTCGGCTATGTCTTGCGTCATACGGATCTCAGACAGCAAAGAACATTAAATTTAACTGTTCGTATAGTTCGACCTTTTTTTTTTTTAAGATCCTGTTTTAATTGTACCTTTAGAGATTTATGAAGTTGTTTACGGTAGGGCTTTGTGTAATGGTTTCCCGGAGCGTTTAAACAAATCACGTTTACAGCAGCCATACATTATTGAGAACTCGGTTAGTGTCTGCTCTAGACATCAACCTGCGTCAACTCAAGTAATGCCCTGTTTTCGCGCTAGTTGCTCCCATGGTAATAGTAGGCGAATATTCAGCGTCACCCTGCGACAAAATGTAGGGTGTATAACACTGACTATTTATTTTGAGTAAGTTCCTTCAGCAAACATCCCCTATAAGTCACCGACCCGCTTTCGTAGATGCCAATTGTCATGTTATTCGATAAAGAAATAATTTTCCAAAACCGCACAAACACAAATGTCTATATTAAATTATTCAATCCGCCAAGAGTGGCAGTGGAAAGTGTGTCCCCTTCACTTAACTCGATTATCATCGGCACAATTTTATAATCGATGTTGACTTTGAAAGGGTTATTTGAAGGAGAAAAAAACTGGCTTGGCTGGTCTTTTGTTGGGTTTTTGGCCAACGACCGATGATCGAACTTTTTAGCGACTCTGCCAAGTACAAACACTGGCAAAAAAAAGTACAACGACCAAAAACAACTTCTTGTGAATCAATGACACTAATGGTAACCTGACCTATTATAAGAGTCAACTTGTGAGGGAGGGGAGGGAGTGCTGACTAATATACATATCCATTTCAAGCTTGCAAGAACCAAGCACGGTCAGTGACTTACATAAATATTGCTGCACTTCAACAGTAGCCACTGTCTGTGTTACACCATAATAACACTTTTTTTAAATCACCACCACCACCATGCCCAACAACAACAACAACAGCAACAACAACAACAAACCAACGACGTCTGTTGTTCACTCTATGGTGTTTGTGTACACTATTTAGTTTTGGGGTTGAGTAGCAAAACGCCAGCAAATTATAACTTTGAATCTCCAAAATGATGCATAAACTATACCACCCCCCCCCCCCTTTTCTAAACTAGACCTAGATCAATTGACAAGGAGCAATGACAACCGATAGCGGGTAATTGGGTGTATTATGCACCATCTAGAAATTGAGATTCAGTACTGAAGACAATAACTGTAGTCATTTGAAATCAGCTGTTGGGGGGGGATTCACACCTACAACCTTGCAATCACAAGTCCAGCAGTCTAACCACTCGACCACGGTGACGGCAATGGAAGGTAATGGTAAGTGAGGTGCGAGACCCATGTCTGTATGCAGCTGAATCTACTCAAACAGTCGACATGAAAACACAAACACAAAAAGTGGGTTCACAATAAGATTCATCTCACCGATGCAATCAGCACAACTTCACACAACCTGAGGTTGGGTCCTTGCTTTTCTAAATATATATCTCACACGACAAACGTGCATGCACTGGTTGCACGTTTAAAAAGGTTAGGCTTGACGGCAAAACAAGTCAACCAATGATGTTTATCAGGGAACCTGAAAACCCCACCCAATGCAAAACAATTTGGGTAAAGAATAGTTGGTGTTACTCAAAAAATGGACAGCTTGAAATAATGTTTTCAATCGTGGCAGTCCAGTTTCAAGTGATGATGCAGATGTTTATAGTTGATTGGGCTACCTAAGGCAACAAAGAGCAAACAGAACAAATTGGAACAAGAAGACCGGCAGGATATATGGCGCTGATTGTAAGGAGTACCCAGGGACAAGCAGGGGGAGTGGCAACATCAAATGCTCAAGCGGTCTCCCAAATGACATCATCTGTCTCCGCTTAAGTACGCTGATGACAAGATGCTATCCAAAGAGCAATGAGCACCAATTAAAGATGAAGAACACGTCTAATAAACTTGATGGTGGTGGGTGATTAGTATAAACCTGAAAGCTTATTAACTATAGAGTTCATAATCAACACAATATCAAGTGAATGTTGTCCATCTGTTTTTGTTTGTTAGTGTTTTTCATTCAAATGTCACCAGACACACAAGGTGTGGGCTACAAATCACCTATTATTCCATGGGCCATTACAACCAACTCCTGGGGGCTGAAACAGAGTTACCCCCTTTACGGTCCAAACGGATGTAGGCTTGGGTATCATCCATCGGAAGCCTGGCTGGTAGTAAGAGCAGAAAGCACTACCTCACTTACTTAAAAAGTCGAGAAAGATCAAAAGCTCTAGAACCATCTTTGCAAACATAGATTGTAGCAATCATCGAATGCCAACATCAATTGTAGCAATCATCGAATGCAATTGAGTTTACTCGACTCCCTCAAAAACCAAGGATGAATTCTCCCTTTAAGGAGCTTGATACTATGACCGAGGGAGAGTTTCAATCCGCGGTTTCGGTTCAGTAGGGGTGAAGTGGTCTCGAGATGTTAAGGGGCTATGATGAGCTGCAGATTGGTTGAGACTAAATGGAGCATGTATGTGGATCGAGACGAGACGAAAAAAGAGACGGTAAACACGTGGGTCAAACTTGGGGGAATTCGCGCTGGCATTGTTGAAAAATCAGTTTTCCTAAATTTGTTTATTATTTCACTAACAGCTCGCAAGTAAAATATCTATAAGTACCGATGTATGGAGCATCATAACATTTTTTATAATTTCCAAAAATGAATTCAAAGTTATGAAGAGCATAACATTCATGATGAAACATTTCAAAGGTCTGTTCGGCCTACAGTGTAATTATTAATCCTGCTTATAATTATGTACATCGTCAGTGACACAACTCTCAGCAAATCTAAACAGCGCCCTTTAGAGGAAATATGACCCAGAAGACGTGGCTTCTATATTTAGCCAATTTCTATAATTGGCCTAAGGGTCTATTAAAGACTCTCTCAATTATAGAAGGGCTCCTTTATCCGTAGAGGAAGGTTCCTTCTCCAAAGTTGAATCATGTTTTTTTTTTTTTTTTTACGTGTTTCTTTTTTTTTTTTTACGGAAATAAATTTACTGTTGCAAATACCAATACTGTAGCATTATTATACCTTTAATGAGTAGTATTACTTTTAGTTCTGAACTGCCCGAAGGGATCAATTAATCGCTGCAAGACATAGTTAATAATTTACAGTATTATCTTGGAAGGTCATATCCCCCAAACCCTCTGTCACGGTGGATCAAAACAGTAAACGGACATTGCAGTTTTTATACAGTGTCAGTAGGAAGTTTAAACCTTAACGAGATAGTACTATTTTAGTTTCAAAATTAGACAAAAATTTACCTTACATTTTAATGAAATATTGTGTTGATAAGTAAACGAGCAAGCTGAATCTTTCTTATCCTGCCTCCAACAACGTTTTGAATTCGAATAATTTTGTAACATGGTAATTATACTACTGTCTCAGTTAAAACAACTGCTACCCTTTAAGGCAAACAAATGTAATATCATGTTTAGCTTATCACTTTGTTCAGTCAACAAGAGAGATAACAAGAGACTAACCGTGGTCACCGTCTGTATTATATATATTTGGAAATTTGAATTGATATGCAACAGTTGATGCATTCGCCTATAATGTCTACAACGCTGTGCTGCCGGGCAACACATCTACACGCCAGTGGCACTGATACGAACTTTTATCTTCAAGAAAAAAATAAACAGAATAGACATCATTCATGATACATAAGTCTTAATGGAAAACCGTGGTGATTAATCGTTGGATCAGCGCAGCGGCGCACGGAGGAGAGAGTCCGAAACTTCCTAATGCCACGAGATTCAAGCCGTTTGAAGAGCCGTCAGAACAGGGGCACTTAAGCTTGGTTCAAGAGCTGTTCAAGAGCTGTCATTTTGTTTTTCGGAGTATTTTACTGATATGGGGTTACGGAAGTGCTGCTGTTCGGTCGGCTGCGTGTATGTGATCGGTGTGGTTGGGGCACTGCTGGTGGTGCTGGGAGGTGCTCTAGTCGTTGTGGTGGATATATTTATTGAAAGCACAGTCAAATCGGTAAGAGAAACTTCAAAACAGATTCAGCGGCATTGATTGTTAATGTATGTCCAAAAAATACAACATGTGGTTTGGATCCAATGGTGGTATTTTTGCAGCTCATAATGATCCCATATAAGGCCCAGCCACGTTCGGTATTTGTCAGAGACCAGTATTCTCACTTATTGGTGTATCCCAACACTATGCATAATAACAAATCTGTACAAATGTAACTCAGTTTGGTCATGAAGTTGCAACAAAATTATGAATGAAAAAGCACCCTTGTTGCACAGCCTTGTTTATACCTGAATGTTGTTAACATTATTGAGTGAGAAATTACCTCTTTTTCAAAAACAAAGCTACTTCAAAAGGTGCCGCTAAAATCATCAAATATCTATTTGCTCTATGTTACAGGTACATTTTTACGATTTACCAATTATTTTGAGTAACATTGTCCAGTGCCTTGGAATATTCTGTCTAAATAAAACTATTATTATCGAAACTAACACACATTTTGTTTGAGTAGGCCCTACAGCAAAGAGGGCTCAACCCTTTTTTGTTTGCGTTGAAAGATAAAGTTGCTCGCCCGTTAACCCTTTATCAACCAATTAACGTTAATAAATGGGATCATGCTTATGTGGACCTTAAATTCTGTGTTGATTTACCTATAAACTGGAACGATACTGATAACATGGGTGTGTTTACTATTTGATTATGGTTTGACCTTGGTATGGACTTTTGCTGAGATTTGTTGGTATACAGTGGGGTCCTACTGACTGGAAGACTGCTTTAGACCATTTTGTAAATCAAGAAATACATTGTTGATTTATGCTCCTCTTGGATATGTAAAGACTCAGTATCCATAAGGGGAGAAACGAACTAATTTTGTTTCCCATTATGTGATATTCAAAATTGGTCTTTGGAGAAGTAAGGTTAATCACATTCTTTGGTTTTCAATAAAACCACATTTGAACCTTATTTGACTAAGGCTGTGGTTAAAAGTACAGTGTGGTTTAGTTACAGACTCCAACAATTTAGGCCGTTTTGTTAACCAAGAAATACATTATTGATTTGGGGAATGTGTACATCTGGGGTACACAATGGTCTATGGAGGAGTAAAATTAATCACATTTGGGTCATTCCATGTCAGACCAACGCACTTTTTTACCTCATGTCTTCCGATTTTGATAAAAATTGCTGTGCTTGTAGGTCCTAATAAGCAATGAATGCACACCAATTTTCAGCCCGATCGGACTTTCCATGTGGTCAGGGCAGAAACCACTAAAATCTGAAATTTTTGGGGTAAAATACCACCTTTTTTGTAAAAATATGTCACAACCATGTCAATTTGTATCACATATATGCAAATTTGGTATCAAATTGATGAGAATTGCATGCTCAAATCAATTCTTTCATCAAAAATAAATTTTCTGAAATGTAGGTCACTGTAATCTTTAATATGTTATCGTGACCTTTGACCTTTGACCCCGAGGTTTGTTGGTGGATTTATTATGTAAAGTATATAAATTGACTAGTTTGTGACCTAACAACTGTACAAAAATGGTAATAAAATTGTAAATTTTGAAGAGCCCAGTTGTTTCTTGGTTGATTGTGATAGAGGAAAACATGTTCTATCAAGTGATTTTTATTTTGTTGATTTTTTGAATGATGCATTGTTTCACAAATTGGGTCAAAGGTCACGATAACATATTAAAGATCACGATACTTGTACAAAAATAGTCATAAAGTTGTAAATGTTGAAGAGCCCAACTGTTTCTTAGTGGATTCTGATAGAGGAAGACATGCTCTATCAAGAGATTTTTATTTCATTGATGTTTGGAATGATACATTATTTCAAAAACTGGGTCAAAGGTCACGATAACATATTAAAGATTACAGTGACCTACATTTCAGAAAATTTATTTTTGACAAAAGAACTGATTTGAGTATGCGATTCTCATCATTTTGATACCAAATTTGCATATATGTGATGAGAATTGACATGGTTATGACATATTTTTACCAAAAAGGTGGTATTTTACCCTAAAAATGTCAGATTTTAGTGGTTTCTGCCCTGACCACATGGTAAGTACGATCGGGCTAAAAATTGCTGTGCATTCATTGCTCATAAGGACCTACAATCACAGCAATTTCTATCAAAATCGGAAGACATGAGGTAAAAAAGTGCGTTGGTCTGACATGGAATGACCCATTTGTAGGTTTCCAATAAGAGCACCATGTGCTTTCAATGAAAAACACTGGAAAACGGCAGGGATTTGTTTGCACGTTCATGCACAGTAAATGCTTCCCGGATCAGAGTTCACCCGAATTGTGGGTTCCATACAAGCCTGACCCAAGACGGGTCAAGCTGTCCCAAAAACTGGTTACAATTATGATTTTTATTCAGATTCTACGTCAGTGTGACCCCGTTGCTTGGTCAATTTGACCCATTTCTGGGTCAGATTGATTGAGTAGTGGGTCAGGCCCCAGGACCCGGGTTCAATTCTGAAGTTCATGATTTGTGTTTGTGTAATTCCTTTGTATATAGGACACCATTCTAGTGGAAGGAACCATTGCGTATGACACATGGAAGGAGACACCAACGCCAGTCTACATGCAATACTACATGTGGAACCTGACCAATAGGGAAGAATTCCTGAACGGAGGGATACCTGTGTTTAAGGACGTTGGCCCCTACACCTACAGGTGTGCACACACAGCAGACCACCGCATTGGTCACCATCTTTGATGAATTAATGTGCACGCGTGAGAAAACAGCCTATCATTTGCTGAGAGTCATTTGCAGCGCGTGCAAGCGTGAACTCTTCCATTGTTTTGCATCAAAGATGGTGGTCATGACGTCATCTGCAATCCATCTATTCTCATCTAAAATAACACTGTATGACTTTTTTGCTTGTAACCTGTCTCTGCTAAGCGATATTTTTCTCTGGTAAGCAATTTGTTATGCTAAATGCGTATGCAAGTGAGTGTGCAAATGAGACATGACGTTTCATTACATCTGCGGTTTGGTTTCACCGACTTTAATCAGGTGGACGAATCTCAATTGCATTTCTACCAGTATAAATTGCGTGGAATAGGCTACAAATCCTGAGTTATTTTACCTCTTTGGGATCATATTTTGTTGAGAGGCTAAAACACTGTTATTGTATATATTTTGATTTATCTAATAAAAATGACATATCCATAGTGGGACCCCATCAATTAAACATGTGCAAATAAAAAAACCTTCAAGGTTGCATTTCCTCTTAATACGCTTGATTTTTCCTGCTATCACATCTGAAAAGTGTGGATGTAAAACGAAGCTTATGGATCCGAATACTTTGAGGCTTATCAAAACTGTCTATTTACTTTTTTCTGTACTTTTAGAGAAATAAGGAGGAAGACAAATATAAGTTTCGACGACGATGAAGGGACAGTCAAGTTCAAGAACTACAAAGCTTACATCTTCGATCGGGAGAAATCAGTCGGGCCTGACACCGACACGTTCACCACGGTCGACCTGCTAGCATTCGTAAGTTATCCGTTTGCCAACATCATATTTTGTATAAAAGCTTTAGCTTCAGCTTTCATCTTCTGCTGGCGTTATATCACATGAGGGGACCTTTGGTAATAATATTGTCAAGGACCAGTATTCTCACTTTGTGTATCCCTTCATGTACAAAATAACTAATCTAAGAAAAGTTTGACTCAATTGGTCATCGCAGTTGCAAGAAAATAATGAAAGGAAAAACACCCTTATTGCACAAATGTGTGTGCTTTCTGATGCATAATAAACTAAGAGCTTCAGATTGTTGTTGTTTTGTGTTTTTTTGGAGGGGGGTGGGGGGTGGGGTGAGGACTACTGGATAGAGATTAATCTACTTCCCAAAACAATTGTGTATTTAGTACATCTCTCGTCACGTGTCGTTTGTTTTTCGAGATCTTTTACTGACTTAAGTTTAATCCTGATATTTGTTATTGCAGACATTTGGTAATTTAGGAAGATACTCTGATCTGATTCGGTATCTGCAGAAGATGATGCATGGAGCAACTGCTTCAAATATCATTGTGGACGTAACCGTAAGCAATTTTTTATGTAATACTCATCAAGAATGACAACATTTTAGCGTTACAAGTTTGTGCGAGATTGATAATAATAAGTCAGTGTATTTGAGCCTTTCAGGAGCTCATTTCGGGCAAAACAAAAACAACGAGACTTCTTTGCCGAAAATGACATAAATCTAAAACCATAACACAGTATCTTTAAAGAATACAGCAGTGACCCGAAAACTACAAAATTCAATTCATAGGTTGATGGTTTTCTATGGGGCTACCCTCAGCCATACTTGCAGTTTTTAAAGGACTTCACAGGCCTCCCATTGCCAACTGACTATGGTGTTTTCTATGGCGTGAGTATTTTAGATTTTTCATAGTTAATTATTATTTTACAACCTAGCCTTTCTATTGCTTTATTTGGTAAGAAAATCAATTTTTTTATATTTTAAGCTGGAAGCTTAATACTGATTATGATGATCATATGGTCTAGAATCATTTTGTTCGGTGAAATGATTCAAAATCAATCAATATCAATCTACAATAATTTTACTTTTTTAAACGCAGCTAAAAATTATTATGTTTTTCTTTAGAGGAGGAAGTGAGCTATGAAGTCATAAGGGGAAAAAAATAAGTCCTATACGACTCTGTTTAAATTGAACAAGTGGAGAATGCACTGAACTGTCTGTTTTCAATCACCAGGACAATGACACAACTTACGAGGAATGGGTTGTGTACACAGGTCAGAAAGACGTGTCAACAGTCAACCAGATTAAAAGCTGGAGTAATGGGTCTTCACTTTCTTACTGGAGTAACGAATATGCAAACATGATCAACGGTACAGGTGGGTACGAACAGTCCTTTTACATCCCCCCCCCCCATACGACACGGAGTGCACCTGCTGCAATGCGCGTCTAACATTGCAGCTATTTTCGGAGTGAAATGAAATGCGCCTCTCACATTGCTGCCATGTTGGGAGTCAAGTGAGCTGCGCGTCTATTACTGCTGCCATGTTTGGAGGTAAGTGAGTTGCCCGCCTAAACATTGGCGCGATGTTTGAAGGTAAGTGAGCTGGGCGCCTAACATTGCTGCCATGCTGGGAGTCAAGTGAGCTGCGTGTCTAACATTGTCCCCGGGTTCGGAGTCAAGTAAGCTGCATGTCTTACATTGCCGCCATTTTGGCGGTCAAGTGACCTGTGCGTTTAACATTGCAGCCATATTGGGAGTCAAATGAGCCAAGCGTCTAATGTTGGCGCCATGTTGGGAGTCAAGTGAGCCCGGGAGCCGCACGTCTAAAATTAAACATTTCTGCCATGCTTGGAGTCCAATGAACCAAGCGTCTAACATTGCCGCCATGGTGGGAGTAAAGTGAGCCAAGCGTCCAGCATTGCCGTCATGTTGGGAGTCAAGTGAGCCATGCGTCTAACATCGCCGTCATGGTGGGAGTCAAGTGAGCTCAGATATAACATTGCTGCCATGCTTGGAGTCAAATGAGCCAAGCGTCTAAAATTGCTGTCATGGTGGGAGTCAAGTGAGCCATGCGTCTAACATTACCGCCATGTTTGGAGTCAAGTGAGCTGTGCATCTTACATTGCTGCCATGGTGGGAGTCAAATGAGCCATGCATCTAACACTACCTCCATGTTGAAAGTCAAGTGAACTGCACGTCTAACATTGCGCCATGGTGGGAGTCAAAATGAGCCAACGTCTATTCATTACCGTCATGGTGGGAGTCAAGTGGGCAGCGCATCTAACATTTCCGTCATGCTTGGAGTCAAAATGAGCCAAGCGCCTAACATTACCGTCATGGTGGGAGTCAAGTGAGCCGCACGTCTAAAATTAACATTTCCGCCACGCTTGTAGTCAAATGAGCCAGGCGTCTAACATTGCCGCCATGTTGGGAGTCAAGTGAGCGGCGCATCTAAAATTAAACATTTCCGCCATGCTTGGAGTCAAATGAGCCAAGCTTCTAACATTGCCGCCATGTTGGGAGTCAAGTGAGCGGCGCATCTAAAATTAAACATTTCTGCCATGCTTGGAGTCAAATGAGCTAAGCGTCTAACATTGCCGCCATGTTGGGAGTCAAGTGAGCTGCGCATCTAACACTGCTGCCATGTTTGGAGGTAAGTGAGCTGCGCGCCTAAACATTGGCGCCATGTTTGGAGGTATAAAGCGGGCTGGGCTCCTAACATTGCTGCCATGCTGGGAGTCAAGTGAGCTGCGCGTCTAACATTGTCCCCGGGTTTGGAGTCGAGTAAGCTGCATGTCTAACATTGCCGCCATTTTGGCGGTCAAGTGAGCTGTTTATTTAACATTGCAGCCATATTGGAAGTTAAATGAGCCAAGTGCTAATATTGGCGCCATGTTGGGAGTCAACTGAGCTGCACGTCTAAAATTAAACATTTCCGCCATGCTTGGAGTCAAGTGAGCCAAGCGTCTAGCATTGCCGTCATGTTGGGAGTCAAAATGAGCCAAGGGTCTAACATTACCATCATATAAAGTGAGCGGCACATCTAACATTTCCGCCATGCTTGGAGTCAAATGAGCCAAGCATCTAGCATTGCCGCCATGTTGGGAGTCAAGTGAGCAGCGCATCTAACATTTCCGCCATGCTTGGAGTCAAATGAGCCAAGCATCTAGCATTGCCGCCATGTTGGGAGTCAAGTGAGCCAAGCATCTAGCATTGCCGTCATGTTGGGAGTCAAAATGAGCCAAGGGTCTAACATTACCATCATATAAAGTGAGCAGCACATCTAACATTTCCGCCATGCTTGGAGTCAAATGGGTCAAGCGTCTAACATTGTCGCCATGTTGGGAGTCAAGTGAGCTGCGCGTCTAACACTGCTGCCATGTTTGTAGGTAAGTGAGCTGGGCCCCTAACATTGCTGCCATGCCGGGAGTAAAGTGATCTCCGCATCTAACATTGTCCCCGGGTTCGGAGTCAAGTAAGCTGCATGTCTTACATTGCCGCCATTTTGGCGGTCAAGTGAGCTGTGCGTTTAACATTGCAGCCATATTGGGAGTTAAATGAGCCAAGCGTCTATTATTTCCGCCATGTTGAGAGTCAAGTGAGCTGCACGTCTAAAATTAAACATTTCCGCCATGCCTGGAGTCAAATGAGCCAAGTGTCTAGCATTGCCGTCATGTTGGGAGTCAAGTGAGCTGCACGCCTAAAATTAAACATTTCCGCCATGTTGGGAGTCAAAAGAGCCAAGCGTCTAACATTACACTATGTCGGGAGTCAAGTGCTGCACGTCTACTATTGCCGTCATGGTGGGAGTCAAGTTAGCGGCGCATCTAACATTTCTGCCATGCTTGGAGTTGGAGTCAAATGAGCCAAGCATCTAACATTACCATCATGGTGGGAGTCAAGTGAGCAGCGCATCTAACATTTCCGCCATGCTTGGAGTCAAATGAGCCAAGCATCTAGCATTGCCGCCATGTTGGGAGTCAAGTGAGCCAAGCATCTAGCATTGCCGTCATGTTGGGAGTCAAAATGAGCCAAGGGTCTAACATTACCATCATATAAAGTGAGCGGCACATCTAACATTTCCGCCATGCTTGGAGTCAAATGGGTCAAGCGTCTAACATTGCCGCCATGTTGGGAGTCAAGTGAGCTGCACGTCTAAAATTAAACATTTCCGCCATGCCTGGAGTCAAATGAGCCAAGTGTCTAGCATTGCCGTCATGTTGGGAGTCAAGTGAGCTGCACGCCTAAAATTAAACATTTCCGCCATGTTGGGAGTCAAAAGAGCCAAGCGTCTAACATTACACTATGTCGGGAGTCAAGTGCTGCACGTCTACTATTGCCGTCATGGTGGGAGTCAAGTTAGCGGCGCATCTAACATTTCTGCCATGCTTGGAGTTGGAGTCAAATGAGCCAAGCATCTAACATTACCATCATGGTGGGAGTCAAGTGAGCAGCGCATCTAACATTTCCGCCATGCTTGGAGTCAAATGAGCCAAGCATCTAGCATTGCCGCCATGTTGGGAGTCAAGTGAGCCAAGCATCTAGCATTGCCGTCATGTTGGGAGTCAAAATGAGCCAAGGGTCTAACATTACCATCATATAAAGTGAGCGGCACATCTAACATTTCCGCCATGCTTGGAGTCAAATGGGTCAAGCGTCTAACATTGTCGCCATGTTGGGAGTCAAGTGAGCTGCGCGTCTAACACTGCTGCCATGTTTGTAGGTAAGCGAGCTGGGCCCCTTACATTGCTGCCATGCCGGGAGTCAAGTGATCTCTGCGTCTAACATTGTCCCCGGGTTCGGAGTCAAGTAAGCTGCATGTCTTACATTGCCGCCATTTTGGCCGTCAAGTGAGCTGTGCGTTTAACATTGCAGCCATATTGGGAGTTAAATGAGCCAAGCGTCTATTATTTCCGCCACGTTGAGAGTCAAGTGAGCTGCACGTCTAAAATTAAACATTTCCGCCATGCCTGGAGTCAAATGAGCCAAGTGTCTAGCATTGCCGTCATGTTGGGAGTCAAGTGAGCTGCACGCCTAAAATTAAACATTTCCGCCATGTTGGGAGTCAAAAGAGCCAAGCGTCTAACATTGCAGCCATATTGGGAGTTAAATGAGCCAAGCGTCTATTATTTCCGCCATGTTGAGAGTCAAGTGAGCTGCACGTCTAAAATTAAACATTTCCGCCATGCCTGGAGTCAAATGAGCCAAGTGTCTAGCATTGCCGTCATGTTGGGAGTCAAGTGAGCTGCACGCCTAAAATTAAACATTTCCGCCATGTTGGGAGTCAAAAGAGCCAAGCGTCTAACATTACACTATGTCGGGAGTCAAGTGCTGCACGTCTACTATTGCCGTCATGGTGGGAGTCAAGTTAGCGGCGCATCTAACATTTCTGCCATGCTTGGAGTTGGAGTCAAATGAGCCAAGCATCTAACATTACCATCATGGTGGGAGTCAAGTGAGCAGCGCATCTAACATTTCCGCCATGCTTGGAGTCAAATGAGCCAAGCATCTAGCATTGCCGCCATGTTGGGAGTCAAGTGAGCCAAGCATCTAGCATTGCCGTCATGTTGGGAGTCAAAATGAGCCAAGGGTCTAACATTACCATCATATAAAGTGAGCGGCACATCTAACATTTCCGCCATGCTTGGAGTCAAATGGGTCAAGCGTCTAACATTGCGGCCATGTTGGGAGTCAAGTGAGCTGCGCGTCTAACACTGCTGCCATGTTTGTAGGTAAGCGAGCTGGGCCCCTAACATTGCTGCCATGCCGGGAGTCAAGTGAGCTCCGCGTCTAACATTGTCCCCGGGTTCGGAGTCAAGTAAGCTGCATGTCTTACATTGCCGCCATTTTGGCGGTCAAGTGAGCTGTGCGTTTAACATTGCAGCCATATTGGGAGTTAAATAAGCCAAGCGTCTATTATTTCCGCCATGTTGAGAGTCAAGTGAGCTGCACGTCTAAAATTAAACATTTCCGCCATGCTTGGAGTCAAATGAGCCAAGTGTCTAGCATTGCCGTCATGTTGGGAGTCAAGTGAGCTGCACGTCTAAAATTAAACATTTCCGCCATGTTGGGAGTCAAAAGAGCCAAGCGTCTAACATTACACTATGTTGGGAGTCAAGTGCTGCACGTCTACTATTGCCGTCATGGTGGGAGTCAAGTTAGCGGCGCATCTAACATTTCTGCCATGCTTGGAGTTGGAGTCAAATGAGCCAAACGTCTAGCATTGCCGTCATGTGAGAGTCAAGTGAGCCATGCGTCTAACATTGCCACCATGGTGGGAGTCAAGTGAGCTGAGGATCTAACATTGCCGCCATGGTGGGAGTCAAAATGAGCCAAGCATCTAACATTACCATCATGGTTGGAGTCAAGTGAGCGGCGCTTCTAACATTTCCGCCATGCTTGGAGTCAAATGAGCCAAGCATCTAGCATTGCCGTCATGTTGGGAGTCAAGTGAGCTGCGCATCTTACATTGCCACCATGGTGGGAGTAAAGTGAGCCAAGCGTCTAGCATTGCCGCCATGATGACGATCAAATGAGCCATGCGTCTAACAATACCGCCGTTTTGGGAGTCAAATGAGCCAAGAATCTAACATCGCCGCCATGGTGGGAGTCAAGTGAGCAGCGCATCTAACATTTCCGCCATGCTTGGAGTCAAATGAGCCAAGCATCTAGCATTGCCGTCATGTTGGGAGTCAAGTGAGCTGCGCATCTTACATTGCCACCATAGTGGGAGTAAAGTGAGCCAAGCGTCTAGCATTGCCGCCATGATGACGATCAAATGAGCCATGCGTCTAACAATACCGCCGTTTTGGGAGTCAAATGAGCCAAGAATCTAACATCGCTGCCATGGTGGGAGTCAAGTGAGCAGCGCATCTAACATTTCCGCCATGCTTGGAGTCAAAAGAGCCAAGCATCTAGCATTGCCGTCATGTTGGGAGTCAAGTGAGCTGCGCATCTTACATTGCCACCATGGTGGGAGTAAAGTGAGCCAAGCGTCTAGCATTGCCGCCATGATGACGATCAAATGAGCCATGCGTCTAACAATACCGCCGTTTTGGGAGTCAAATGAGCCAAGAATCTAACATCGCCGCCATGGTGGGAGTCAAGTGAGCAGCGCATCTAACATTTCCGCCATGCTTGGAGTCAAATGAGCCAAGCATCTAGCATTGCCGCCATGTTGGGAGTCAAGTGAGCTGTGCATCTTTCCATTGCTGCCATGGTCGGAGTCAAATGAGCCATGCGTCTAACATTACCTCCATGTTGAAAGTCAAGTGGGACGGCGCATCTAACATTGCTGCCATGCTGGGAGTCAAGTGAGCTGCGCGTCTAACATTGTCCCCGGGTTCGGAGTCAAGTAAGCTGCATGTCTTACATTGCACGATTTTGGCGGTCAAGTGAGCTGTGCGTTTAACATTGCAGCCATATTGGGAGTCAAATGAGCCAAGTGTGTCTAGCATTGCCGTCATGTTGGGAGCCAAGTGAGCTGCAAGTCTAAAATTAAACATTTCCGCCATGTTGGGAGTCAAAAGAGCCAAGCGTCTAACATTACACTATGTTGGGAGTCAAGTGCTGCACGTCTACTATTGCCGTCATGGTGGGAGTCAAGTTAGCGGCGCATCTAACATTTCTGCCATGCTTGGAGTTGGAGTCAAATGAGCCAAACGTCTAGCATTGCCGTCATGTGAGAGTCAAGTGAGCCATGCGTCTAACATCGTCTTACAATTCCAGTAAGAAAAGTAAAATTATGAAAATTAATCCATCCGAAAACAATCAAATGAGCAAATTACAGCAAAAATCCATAAAAAGTGAGCAGCGTGTCTAACATTGCTGCCATGTTGGCGGTCAAGTGAGCTGTGCGTTTAACATTGTCGCCAAGTTGGGAGTCAAGTGAGCCAAGCGTCTAGAATTGTTGCCATTTTGTTAGTCAAGTCCTTTTCGGAGTTCAACCATTATTTATGCTACAGACCATGCCAATGCAATGGGTCGGAAAACGTTGAAAAAAGTGTTATTATTGGATCAGATATAATGGTTTGTAACTATCAGGTATAAGTTTTATGGTTTTGCTGATACAAATTAGAAGATGTCACCGGACAGCTGCGACAGGACTGTACTTTTGATGTGTTCAATTACTTTATATTTTGCTTCTTTCTTCTTTCAATGCTAACTTAGATGGTCAAGCATTCCAACCATTCATTACCAAGGATGATGCCCTTTACATCTATGTACCAGATATATGCAGGTATGTGAATCATTATCTAATCTGTTTGCTTATTGTAAACTACACATTCTTGATTACAAGCTCGTCAGCAAGTTAGCAACAACTGCCCAATGTGTCATCAAAGAGTAAAACTAGGTCTCTCAGCATGCCCAACATGTGGCAGGAGCCCACAACCACACACGCACAAACATTTCTCTACTCAAACACACACTTCCTGGATCGGGATCCACTGATGGCCGACCTGACCCATTTCTTGGTCAATATGACCCGGAATCTGTGTCAAAGTTACCAAGAAAAGGGTCAAACTGACGCAGAATCCAGGTTAAAGTTCCATTTTTTTAACTAGTATCTAGTTAAAGTTCCATTCCAGGCCCGCTTGGACCCTGAATGCGGTTCAGACCTGACCCAAGAGTTTTTAGAGTAAATGATTGTTACACCTTTACAAGAACAGTAGATTGTATTTTCTGATTTCTTATTTCCAGAGCTGGTGTAATTGAGTACACAGGCCCTAATGAGCTAGAGGGTATTCCGACCGGTAAATTCTCTGCCCCTGCCTTCCAGTATGCAAGCGCGGAAGAATATCCAGACAACATAGGTTTCTGTACGCCTGATGAGAGTGGCTGTACACCTACTGGATTGCTAAATGCTACAAACTGTAAAGGTATAAAATTTACAACACGAAGAGGGCCAGTTTTCGTTCTCAAAGAACTCATTAAGCATAACTATCAATCACTTAGCATTTCTACTTGCTGAGAGACTTAAGAAACATTGCATGTTCTCTGACTGGTGAACTCCTGTTTATAAAACACCCAGGGTTGGAGTGAGCAGACTCTCTAGTTTCGGGGGTCTGAACCAATTCAGGGTCAGTTTGACCAAAGACCGTGTCAATGTGACCCATAAACTGGTTAAAATGTGGACGTTTTACTCGGATTCCGGATCATTATGACACTACTATAGGTCAAACTGAGAAATGAATGAGACCCCTTGCCCTCGGTATTTAGGTCAACTTTTGCCCCTGGAATTTTTAGGTAGAAAAAACAAACTAAACTGAATGTGTCATGATACTGTCCGTGGTAATGCTTTCCCTTTTTTTGTCATCATAGGTGCTCCTATCTTCTATTCTTCACCTCATTTTCTATATGGGAGCCAGAAATTACAGAGCAGTGTGAAGGGTATGAATCCTATACAAGAACAACATAAAGTGGACTTTGACGTCGAAATGGTACGTAGGGTGTATGCTCTTAAAAACCAGGAATAGTCAGTTATCACTCGCCTGTAGGCCTACTACTGTGACAAAGGGAAACTAAATCTCTGTTAATATATGATGCGGACAATTCTAATTCAAATTCTAATTATAATGTTGTGTTTTTCCGATTGCAGCTTACAGGAGTTTCAATGCAAGTTTCAAATCGACTACAAGTCAACCTTAAAGTGGAGCCACACAGACAGCTTAGGTTGGTTCAATTATTTGGTGTCATGTCATTAAAACAGAAAAGTACAAGCTGGTATTATCTTGTAAACTTGTGTTTCAATCTGAAAGCTAAAGATTCACAAGACAAGTGACACATTTGAAAACAATTAGAAACTTTCTAAACTATCACTCGACAAAAACAGTCCACAATTTGCCGAGTTTGAGAGATTTTTTAAGGAATCTTAAGTGCACATAAAATAAATCGCAAAAGGTAAAGTTATTTAGAGTTTTCTGATTCTTTTGATTTGCTCAGGGAATCCCTCAACATCCGCACAACGTACTTTCCGTATTTCTGGCTCAATGAGGTAAAATGCTTTAAATTGTTGTTTGATGGGTTGCTCGTTTGTTGTTTGGTTGTTTGTTTGTTTGTTTGTTTGTTTGTTTGTTGTTTGTTTGTTTGTTTGTTAAAGCTATTGGACACTTTCGGTACAGAAACAAAAATTCACAGATTTACAAATAATTTTGTTTACAGAAGGTAATGGTGAAAGACTTCTCTTGAAAAATCATTCCATGAAATGCTTTACTTTTTGAGAAAACATTAAAACAATATCAATCCTCGATATCGAGAATTACGGATTTATTATAAACACACGTCATGACACGGCGAAACTTGCGGAAACAAGGGTGGGTTTTCCCGTTATTTTCACTGGACTCTGAGGACCGATTGAGCCTAAATTTTCACAGGTTTGTTTTCATATAGAAGTTGTAATACACGAAGTGTGTGGGCCTTTAGACAATACTGTTTACAGAAAGTGTCCAATGGCTTTAACTTCGTTTGTTTGTTTGTTTGTCATGGTTGTACGTTTTCCTTTTTTTTATCCCCTTTTTACATTGTTGCATCTTTGGGTTGTGTTGGTGGTTTTATTTGTGAACTTTTTCAAAAAGTTTCTTGTTTGTTTCCCCATGACCAGAGTTCTGTACTAGACGAACCCACGGCCGACCTCTTCAAGGATGATGTGCAGTTTTATCTCTTAATAGCCGACTGCATCATGACATTTGTCTTCTCAGTAGGAGCTGGGATGTTTGTAGGCTCCCTCATTATTGCCATCATGAGAACGTGCAGAGCCAAAAAGGCTACGTAAATATATAGGTAAAATACGGATATTGAAGACTGGTATGAATTATTATACAACAATTAGGACTTTGGGGGGGGGGGGGTACTGGGCAGCAGTTGCAAATAATACATTTCTATCGACATATCTTTGCCGGTAAAAAAAACATTGTCTGTAAAGGGGGATATGGGTGGAGTTAAGGTTTGTGAAAGTGGGGGGGGGGGGGGGGGGTTATGGTGCGTGAATGTGGGGGTGGGGGTGGGGATAGTTACGAGATGACTTGGTGTTCATTGCACTAGAAGTCTTCAAACTATTCATTTGGTTCAGTAAACACAGGTTTATGTGTTTTTTCCCCAGGAATTGAGGCGCTTTTTCAAGATAGGAAGCAAGAACCAACAGCAGTTCACAAAGACCGGAATGAGAAAAAAAAGAAAGACGGATGAGTATAGAAAAAACTAACTAACACCGTGTCGTCAAAGAAGTTGGGACTCTTAAAAATTTCTTTTCAATCTATAAGCCTCGGTTTGGTTACATTGGATTGAGTGGAAGAAAAACAAGATGACTGAATCAGGTTTGAAGGAAATCCTCAATGCAGCTGGTAGTTGCATTACTGAAGTTTTAAAGACAGGGACTCCTATTCCTTGATCGTCTTTCATGAATATATAGGCCTAAGGCTTTACTGTAGTTTCACAGTGAATGATTTCATATCATGATACTGCAGCCCAGAATTAATAAACCAAGTTTTAAAGATATTCCCCAATGTGGGGTCAAATCATTTGCCAGTGTCCAAATTTACAGCTTTATATTTTTTCCGGTTTAGCCTAAACACCGAGTTAAGTTTCAAGTGCGACTTCAAGCCTGTTGCCCAATGGAAGCGGTTGCCTTCGTTGCCCTCATCATTGCCTTTGTGCCCCTTTAAGTGTTCCACACACAAATTGAATGTTCAATTTCCCCATAAAGGTGCCCTTTATGCAAAGGAGAAAACGCCTTGGTGCCTTCACCCTAACAAAACATTAAGCCTGCAAATTACATCATTTTGATACTTTTTTTTTTCTTTTTGCTCACTCTTCTGCAATTTTTTAAATTGCAGGGAAAAAGTAAATTGTTTAACATTATTGCAAAAGATTAGTTGCCCGCAAAAAAATGTACGGGACTTACAGACCTTATACTGTACATTGTATTCCTATTTTATAAGACAAGGGTAACGATAAAATTCTCAATTTTGTTCATCAGAACATAAGATTGGTTCATTTTCAGGGAACTTTCTGCAAAAAAATTACAAGTTTGCAGCTCTGCAATACAAAGGAAGCTTTGGATAATGGAAGCAAATGGCAGCAAGTTGGGGATTGTCACGGTGGGAGGATCCCCTATCAGATTAACTGTTCAAGACTCACAATTCCAGGGGGGGTGGGGGGCCAAAACAACACGTTGGCAACCTCCTTTTTGGAGTGAAACAACTGGAGGAGTCTATACAAAACCATGTTGCTTCGAATTAACTTAGTTGAGTCACAGGGGAAAATGTGTAAATAAACATGACCCAAAAAGAAAAAAATAATAATCAGTGCTATAGTGATCGACATTGAATTCGGTAAAATTTGACAAAGCCTGACCAATCACAGGCTTGGGCCGATTTCACAAAGCAATACAAATCATCGCAAGAAAATTTTCAGTATTTTTAGTGATTTGTATTATGACATCACATTTTACTTAGCAACTACGATTGATTTGCAATTACGATCAATCTAGATCTTTGTGAAATCGGCTACTGGTTCATTACAACGCCATATTTAAATGAAGACCAACCTTATACTCTTCACATACAACAGATAATGTACTCGACGATGTGCATGTATCATCATGGTTCATTTAATCTTGCATGAAAATGTAGAACAGGGTTAAGTCAACTACTGGGAACAAAAAAAAACACACACACATAAAAAAAGATTATTTTTACAACCTGCCAGTGATTATTATTTTGGCTTAAAATAAATATGTACAGAATTAATATCATTAAATGGTCTTCCCCATAATTTACTTATTTTTTCTCGCACAGTTGGGATATCATTAAAATGTGTACAATGCTAAAACAATGGGCAAGTACATGTAGTAAACGGTCCATTAAAAACAACTTGATAAAAACTTTAGGTCGAAAACTAATCTAAATTCAACTGTAACACACAAGGCCAATCGGTTACAACCGAATACAACTTTAGTCAACCGAACAGTTTGTGCATTATTTACACTATAAAGATAACTGTATCCAACAGCAACTGCGGTTTCACCAAACACGGTAAGAGTTGAACATGTAAGTACCATCGAACAAGATTATGAATATTCATTAAGTGATGTCACACATTAACATACTGGTCATGCGCAAACAAACATCGCGGCCATTTCGACTGAAAACAACTACTACCTACACACTTTCCTGTGTGTGATATTTTAAGAACATTTACCAATACGCGGTAGTGATTTCATTTAATTGCATCTGGGATGTGTGCAAAGTATCTACCTGAGCGCGTAAGTGCAAAACATGTGTCCTTGTTCTGACAACATATTTGCAAAATGGGCCAACATTCCTCGGATGCCGAGCAGTATGATTTAAATACAATCCCAAAGCAAATAAAAAAAAATAAAGAGTTAAAGGCAGTGGACACTATTGGTAGTTACTCAAAATAATTATTAGCATAAAACCTTTCTTGGTGACGAGTAATGGGAAGAGGTTGATGGTATAAAACATTGTGAGAAACGGCTCTGAAGTGCCATAGTTTTCGAGAGAGAAGTATTTTTCCACAAATTTGATTTCGAGACCTCAAGTTTAGAACTTGAGGTCTCGAAATCAACTATCTAAATGCACACAACTTCGTGTGACAAGGGTATTTTTTCTTTCATTATTATCTCGCAAGTTCGATGACTGATTGAGCTAAAATTTTCACAGGTTTATTATTGTATGCATATGTTGAGATACACCAACTGTGAAGGCTAGTCCTTGACAATCACCAATAGTGTCCACTGCCTTTAAATTATACATTTTGCAGTTCTGCATCACGCAATTTTCGCTCAATCAGGGACATTGTACTAAAAAAAATCCATGGTTAGTCCAATTAAAGTAACTGTCATTGAGCAGTGCTACCTTGCGACAATCCTTTACAAATGCAATAATTCTTGATATTTTTAAAAGTGAAATTAACTTATGAACAGACTCACTGAAATATTAATATTTACACATCAAATGAAATAACTGTAAAGGTTTCCAACAATTCAGTGTGAAAACAAAGTCATGATAATACTAATACATGTAATATTAAAAAAATTCAACACCTTTTAAAGGTAACATTATGCTGTAGGTACCAAACTTATTTATCACCTGCCAGTGTCATTTGGGATTTTGTCCCCAAGTATGTGTATCTTCTACACAATAAATTAACCTGGGCCCAATTTCATAGAGCTGGTTAAGCAAACATATTGCTTAACGATGTCTGCTTAACAGAAATATGCAGGATACCAGACACAGATTGGATTGTACACGTGGAATGATAGTTTCGCTGGTGACCTTAATCTGGTATACTTAATTTTTTTGTGCTTAGCAACTTTTTATGCTTAAGCAGCTCTCTGAAATTGAGCCCTGGTCTAGTTAAACTAAAAGAAGATGGTTCAACAGAGGGCGCTATCAGACCATTCACCTCATTTGGAGTGGGCGATCAGAATCTCTCCTGCTACACTGGAACGGTCAAACAACTTAAAAGTCAAAGTGCATTATTGCTCAAAATCCTTCCAACACATTTAACCACGATAGACATTATTGAGTGTACACTTAAAAACAAAGCCATGAACTCCACAGGTTGTATGGGAATGGCATCATACTATTTTACACATTTTGGTGATAGAATTGTCTTTGTTTAAGAGTGAAATTTATTTAACTGTACATGGTAAAAAGAATAATAATTTAGTAAAACGTGCATCTTCAGTAGAAAGAAAAAAGAAGAAAAAAATACACATCTGCAAAGGTCTTTCCATCTAGTCAAAAAAGAAAAAACCCAGGATAGGTTTTAAGGCTTCATTCATGCTTACAATATGCAAGTCATAAAAATCTAGCATAAAGCCAGGTGACCAATGTTCATGGGAAGGCATTCGATATGAGGGGCTGAGTTTCATTGATAGATCCAAGTTGCTTCACAAGGCTTACTGGTTCCAATAATAATAACGCATTATTACCCAACACCCAAACATTTGGTCGCTTCTGTACAATCTTCTCACACATAGCTATTCAAATCACAGGTTTGTAGTATGTAACGCCTAAGCAGATCATGTCATTTGATTGGAGGACTGTAAGTCACATGGCATTCATAAATAACCATAGCACTATTTTTTTCCCATCATTTTCCCCATTATTTATGCAACTCCACACCAGCTATCTGTTTTGCACAACATAACAAAACAGCATTTTTGTGAATGGCAGAATACAATATTGTACACTCAAATCATTCTAATAGTTATATCCTCCACTGAAACGACTAAAAAATCGACATGGGTGTTACATTCAACAACAATTTAAAATGAATGTTTAGCATTTGTATAATAGTTTCATTCGATGAAAGGTGCGACATGTTCCAATCAAATCTCATTGAAACAAACATTTTACTTTTCGACCCATATACAAATTCTCACCAATATACTCGTAAACATGTACGTGCATCATTTGGTTTGTCCAAAATATGACAACCTGTGATGCTTACACCCACACTGAAATCTGAAATGGTGCATTCCCCCTTAGCCACAGTGAAGTGACAAAGTCTTCTCATCATTTGAATGGTGTAAAACATTGCATAACGTTGTCTCAAGGCTTATTTAATCAAATGACTATAATTTCCAGGGATATTAACATATGTACAATAATTACATGTAATAACTCATTATGAGTGTTGATGAAAAGCTGGTGTGCGCTTAAAGGCCATGGATTTTATCTTAAACGCAGCGAGGCTCTTTGTATTTTGCAAATGGTATTTTGGTTGGAAAATCTTTAAGTTTGTGGGACACTTTGAAAGGGGCATCAAGGCCAAGGCTACAGCCATGACCTCTTTGAATATCCAGGCCTGTGTCTAGTAATACCACTATGTCCAGGTTGGGAAGCAAAACCGAGTTCAGGGACCAAGTCACAAAAAGAAAGGAATATTAATGTACAGTGTACACAACAAACCCCAACTGAGTTTGCTGGGGTGAAACTTTTACTGTTGGACGACGAGTATTTGAATACTTTGATTGGATCTAGCAATGAATACAGGGGCCCAATTTAATCAAGATGATAGCCTATAAATCTGTTTGAAGGATAAATGGCTTACTCAGCAGAAATGTCATTCCAGGTAAAATACCTTGTGCATGTCCATGTTATTCAGTCTTTCAACTGACACCTTGCCATATTTTTTGCCAAGTAAAGTGTTACGTATTATTTTGTGCCCAACCCCTTTAAAACTTTGGCTCAGGAATACATGAGTAGCTAACAGTCCCCAATCAAAACCCATACTAAAATCACATACAAATCTCAAGGGACAAAGTGTTTATGTTGAGTAGAGAAAAGTAATGTTAAACCATTGAGAAATTACCATGAAACAGAAGACCACAATCTTTTAAGGTTTTGCTGTAACCTCAGGGCTTACTTCGTCGGTGGCTTCTTCGGCTTACCTGTAAAGAAACAAAATCACACAAATTCAATATTCAAGAACACAATATTACAATAATCATAATACTAGGTTGTTAATATAGCAATGTGTCAAACCCCTTAGGGAAGTATCAAATTGGTCATTATTTTTTTCTTTGTGGAGCAATATCTTTGAAGTATGAAAATGTAATGGTTTACCACTCGCGCAAACAAATCAAAACAGTTCACGTAACCTCTGTTTGTCTTTGGAACGATTGGTGCGCATTACGTGATGTCAATGTGAATTGAAGATAGCACTTACAATACGTAGGTTTTTTTTCATACTTTGTTTTTGCTGTAAAACATGTAGTCCTCTTTTTGACATCATTACATCAACTAATCAACTCTCTTATTTCAAATCTGCATTATCATCCACCATAAATACAATGTTATTTTGTGACAAAGACATAGTACCGTATGCTTTTCCGCTGTTTTAAAAACCACTCACATAAGTATGTTCACATAAGATTGCAAACGTGAGCAACATGCGCAACTGTTGGCAACATTTGCGCGAGTGGAACGCACCCCAGGTATTTTTGATACATGTAAGTGCACTGTGTTTTTATATGTTTAATACAACACACAGGAGCGGTCGCACTAAATACCGACAACTCACGACAACTCACAACAACAAATTTTATAGGCAAATGCACTTTACAAGAACATTTGAACAAAAGTCAACCGTTAAATTTATGTAGAAGAGTCATACATGTATGCATCTAAATAATTTTTAAACTGTCTAAGTCACCTGCTCTGGAATTTTAAGCAACAAGAGGAGATTCACATATTATAATATTTTTTTCAACTTCACGAGAGGCACATAAGTGGTTAACAATTATCTTGCATTTTGTATCCTGCGAACTGATTGTATTGTCCAAATACGTCGAAAGACAACATGGCGGACATTATCGTTCGTTACTAATTTAGGGTAAAAAATTCATATTTAATGGTATAATAGTGGTATTTTGTCAAAATAAAGCTTTTGTCACTAATATATGTGTTTTGATGAGTGGAATATGAATAAACACTAAGGTTCTACAAAATTAGTTATCATATTTACAAATTTAACAGTTGGACCCGACCCGAGAGGGCACTGTTTGTTACGTCAATCGAGGCGCATATTTGAAGAGAAAATCCTGCAGTGTTGAAAAAGAAGTTGGACCGGACCAATAGGCACTATTGCTCTTGTGAGTCTGACCAGCCATGCAGACTGACCCCATCTTTAGTTGTTTTGCTGCATCCAGCAGTAATACACTTGGTAGGCATTGCCGGAAAATGCAAGAAAACATCTTTTCAAAACGTACAAACTCAATGACTTGGACTTGCATGTACATGTACTTTGCATGTGTGTTTACTCTACGCATCAAGGCAAAGTCTGCCTTGATTGATGTCACAAAAGGGGTAGGCGGAGTCAACTCCAAACAACTTTAACTATTTTTTAAACATATAAACGTGACAAACAATTACTTTAAAAAAATGTTTTATTGTTACTAAACATACTCCTATGTTTGAAAAAAATAAAAACTCTATTTCCAGGTGCTGGTGACTTAACAAAGATAACCAACAGCAAAGTTTTTATGAAAGAAGAAACTTACATTAAATGAATCCTGTTGTTTCCCTGCTGACTTGATGGCCTTGACCAGTGCACGCCCTTGTCTGCTTGGCCGTCCCGATGAGCTGCTTGTTGATGAATCATTGTTGTCATCATCACCATTCTGCACACCATTCACTCCTGGGGGTGTCACCTTACGACTGGTTTTCCTCCTTCGATATAAAAAAACAAAACAAAAATTCATGTAAATTTCTTTATCAATATAATCTCCTACCATCCAAAGCAACTATCACAAACACAGTTTTCAACATTACCCTTACCTTCAAAGTAACATTGTGTATAAATCAAATTCAGACATTACAAATTTCAAAGCATTTAAAAACATGGGGCCAATTTGATAGCGCTGCTTAACATGGGGCCAATTTGATAGCGCTGCTTAGCAGAAAATATTGTTCAACAACTCTCTGCAAAGCACAATTGACCGGGATACCAGTCACAAATGGTATACACGACATGGTGGTTTACCAGCCAATGTTACAGCCAAGGTGGCTGGTAACATGTGGCTGGTATCACTATTCGGGTAAGCATAATTTTGTTGTTATGAGCATCTTTTTTTGTACTTCAGCAGCTCTATGAAATTGGACCCAGAGGACAAGAAAAGATTTCACTTACAGGTTTTGGAATTTCAGTGTAGTCTGTTTAAGTTTCTTTGCCGATGAGGCGGCATTGCTCGATGATGACCTCTCGTCCGAGGCCTCAACCTCAGCTAATTTTCTCTTCACTCTCTCTCTCCCATTCATGGGCGACGATGACGACGTTCCAGCTTCTTGTGAAGATGAAGTCGATGCCTTCTTCGGCGAGGGCTTTGAAGGAGTCCTTCGTTTCTGGAAGGTCAAGAGGGGCCCAGCGAGGACCGACTTCCTTGGTGAGTACCTGACAGGTGAGGATTGAGGAGAAGAAGAGGAGCTGGGTCGTTGAGGTTTACTGGCTCTAGTCAGGCTGTTCAGACTGTCTCGTCTCAAGGTACTTCTATAAGGTTTTGGAAAAATAAAAATATGTTTAAAAATCAAGTCATGAAACATGGTCATGGAAAAAAAGATTAAATAAAAGAAGACTTGAAGAAGCAGCCCATTTGGCAGTATATCTAATCTACAAAGACAGTAACTTTTAATAAAATATCAAACAATGCAAAACTAACATCAACGTCAAGTACAGGGAAAATAAACTGAAAGGTTCTACACATGATTGGCAAGATAAAAAAAAAATAATTTCAGTCTGAAAACTTACTGATTATGGACGTTCATACTAGAACAATTTCTTTCTGTGAAATATTACACTGTGAAGTTAATAAAATTATTTCAAGAAAACTGTACCAGAAAACCTTAATACATTACATTCTGAAACAAAAGATTGAGCCCAAATTTCCACAGATTTGTTATCTCATGCATGGTTGATCACACAAAACATGAACATAGTCTGTGACTATTTTTTCAGCTCGACCAATCCTGGGTAAATCCTGTAAAAGAATTTTTAATAGTACCCTGAAAAATTGAATGTGTTTGTAATGACAAAGCTTACCTCTTTAGTGGAGATGAAGTTAACCCGTTACTTAGCCTGCCACTTGGGGTTTTCCTGGGCATAGCTTTTCTCCCTGCACTTGATTGTGATTTAGAGCCAACCTTTGGATTTGTTTTCTTGGTCGGACTAACTGTTGTCTTTTTCTTTATTGGACTGGCTTGTTTTTTCGTTACTGGAGTCGCTTTTTTCTTCCCGACTCGAACTGTTGGCTTCGACTTGAGAGGACTAGGTGATTTGTTCACCTTCTTAGTGGCATATGATTTTTTGACAAGGGTCACTGGTTTGTTTGTTTTACTAGCAGGTTTGTTCTTTGCAGCACCGGCTCTAGTTTTCTTTACGGTTTTAGCAATTGCTTTCACAGGACTACTTGAAGATGACGAGGATGGACTTGCTGTGGCCTTGAGTTTCTTCAGTGCCAGTTTCTTGGCATGTGCTGTTTTAGCCTGAGCAAGTTTGGTCTGAGCACTTTTGGTTTTGGCTCTCTTAGCAGCTGGAGATTCCGATGAGGATTGGCTGGTGGGTCTTTTACGAGGCGATTTGGAAGGACTTGATTCTGGTGATGACTGATTCCCTGTTTTACTTCTAGTCAAAAATTCTTTGATCGGCCTCTGAATTGTTCTCTTTTTCTGAGGTTTCTTTGGCGATGGGGATGATGTCGACGATGATGGCTCACTATTGGCATTATTTTCAGAGAGAGCACGTCCCCTCGAGCGGGTCATCCCTTTCCTTTAAAAAAAATATAGAGAGTAAAGAATGTTTAGATCATTTTGCTCCACTCTGGGAGTATTATTTTAGTTCCAAAAGGGAAGCAAAAGGAGAACATCCTTTTTTAACTCTGAAACAAGGTTTGTAGTTCCCAAAGGGCAGGCCAAGTTGAAACTTTTTTCTCAATTCTGCGAGTAAGGTTTGTAATTCCCAAAAGGCAGGGCCAAGGAGAAACACCTTTCTCAATTCTGCGAGTAAGGTTTGTAGTTCTTAAAGGGCAGGCCAAGGAGAAAATCCTTTCTCAATTCTGCGAGTAAGGTTTGTAATTCCCAAAGGGCAGGGCCAAGGAGAAACACCTTTCTCAATTCTGAGAGTAAGGTTTCTGGCTCTTACATTGCAGACCATGGAGAAACAAATTTCTCAATTCTGGGAGAAGGTTTAGTTCTAAAATAGCAGTCCAGAGGAAAAACTCCCTTCTCAATTCTGGGAGTATGGTTTCTACTTCCCAAAGGATTGGCCTAAGGAAAGACACCCTTCTCTATTCTGGGAGTAGGATTTCTAGTTCTCAAAGGAGAACATCTTTCTCAATTTCTAGGAGTAGTGTCTCTAGTTCTCAAAGGGCAGGCCAATAAGAAACACCCTTCTCAATTATGGTTTCTACTTCCCAAAGTACTGGCCAAAGGATAGATGTTTTTTTGTACATTCCATTAACACAATGCAAAGTTCACGAAAAACCTACCTTTCTGTGCCATTGACATTTAACTGCCCATTACTTGCAGAACCTTTACGAGATGAACGACGACCTATTCCCAGGTTAGGTTGGTTCTCATCCCCACTTGGGGTTTTCTGAGGACTTGGTGAGGTAGGGCTGGCAGGAGTTGCTGAATCCGCTCTGACAGTCTTCTTGCCAGCTTTGGAGCCTTTTTGTTGCGGCGATTCTAAGAGTTTATCGGTTAAACTCTTTTTCTGATGGGAAAATGTGTACAAAAAGTAGTGTTAGCAAATCTTATTGAAAGTATTTAATGACATTAATAGTAATGTTGGGATAAACTATTCTCACTTCAAAATGAAAAACTGATTTACATACTATGGCGAAAAGTATTACTATTAGCTATGTAGGCCTACTATATAACTGTAATACAATGTAATTTTGCATCAGAGACAATCTAAGATTTAGATTTGCCTTAAACTAATATAGAATTTGAAAGTAATTTTTACTCAAAACATTAAATCTAAGTCATTAATGCTGGGTCACTAACTCTTTCCAGAACAAACATTACTGATTAGAGACAACAACTAATGCAAAATCATGAATGATGTATCACAAAATATCACAACTATCAGTTACAAATGGAAATCGTAAATTATAATGTAAACAGGCATGGGATCTGGCACTTGGGAAAAAGTAGGATCATTTTAGCAACAAGGGGCTGACCGACATGGTATAGGATTTAATACAATTTTCAGGCTTTTCAATTACACTTAATATTCTGGTTTTTCAAAAGGGCAAAACCAAATGAAAAATCAAACTCAACGAGGAAGAATATGAAGTACGTGCAAAGAGGAGAAAAGGGGTGAAACAATCATCAAAATCATAGTAAATTAAATCAGTGTAGGTATGAAAATACTGATAAGTGATTACAACGATTCAACAATAAAAATGCACCAGAATAACAATATGAAAACATCAGTTATTGTGTGTTGACAAGAATAGTATTGGCATTGAAAATATTGCAGATATCATATAACAAGTTACAATGTATTGCAATGATTCACCAATAAAAATGCAATAGACAAAAGATCAGAAATAATATCAGTTGATGTGTGTTGACAAGAATGGACAATAAAGTATTTGAGAAGAAATGAACAGTATTATTGACACGTCAATGCAAAAATGGTAAAAATGGTAAACATAACCATCATAATATACAATCCATACATAATAATGTGGTTGATATAATTGACTCCAACCAAATTCATGTGACAAATCAGACATGACACCAATTGAAATTAATGCACAAAGTACAAGCAACAATTGTTTGATTCATAAAATGTTATCTCAGTGAGTAATGATACAATGGTTATTGCATACAGAAACAGAGCGCAGCTTACAAAAAACAGCACTCAATGTACACAAGTATGATCACATTTTCATTAAAGAAAGAATTAATAATAGAAAGAGGAAATCAGAAAAAAAAAAAATAATATTGCATTGCAAAAGTACAAATTATAATATATACAGGTAGCAGAAACTTTTAGTGAAGAATAAGTTGACAAGAAATAGTAGTAGCATGAACTTTATATTCCTCCTGAAATCCTTACACGATACCAAAATAGCAACATGGACCTCACAAGATTTATTAGTTGAACTGGACTCCAGGAGGGAATGAGAGTGCTCAGTACTTTAACAGTTAGTCTGTGAGTTGGTCCCCTTGCATCTTGACCATAACAATTTGTACAAACATGGACAAACGTGTGCATTGCTTTCCCTCATGGATAAAGAAATATCTGAAACGGGAAAATACGGAACCCAAGACAAAGATGAACTCACCTTCTTCTCCAGCTGTTGGGTGAATTCTTCCTGCATCTTCTTGGGGAGGACGCTGTCTGTGTTGTGGATTGGCTTCCGAGGGCGCAAGAATAACTGCTTAGGGAGGAGAGGTTTGCCAGGATGCTCCTTCTGGGAGAAAGCGGGGGTCTTGCTCATGAGGAGGCCAAGGGTGATATCACACACTGCATAGAGTTTCTGCATCAAGAAAATTGAGCAATGTTCAATAAAACATCTTACAAAGAACAAGGACATTAATGACACTGCTGTAAAGTTGCAAAGGTCGTGGGTTTGAAGCCCACCTGGGTGATATGTCTGTGATTTTGTTCACAGAACTCAGAACAGTACTGAGTATACAGTGCTAACACACATCAGTGCATTGGGTAAAACCAAAATGATTATTCTGTATCCCCAATGCAAATGTTTTATAGATAATAAGAATAGCAAGATGATAGCAGGAAAAACATCAATAACAAAGGAAAAAACAAATATTAAAAAATCACTTAAGAATAAAAATAATAAAAAAAGACATTGCCACAGAAGGATTTTGAATGAACTCTTCTAGCATGTTCGCATTCCTAACATGTGTTGGAAGCTTGTTCTGAGATTTGTAGGTCAATGTGACTTGATCAAACCTAGGAATTGTCCAAAGAATGTAAGTACTGGTATCATACCCTATTGATTCCTCTGTCTTCAGGTTTCTGTGCATCCTTCATCTGCTTGATGGCCTCGATCAGCTTCCTTAAGAAGCTACAGTTCTCACTCTTACTGACAAGAGGTTCCAAGATAAACCACACACACCTGGGCACAAGGACAAGACAATACAAAACAGTTATAATTACACCTTTCTTTACCTTCATAAAAGCCAGTAAAATATACTATTTGGAAAGCCATTATGTGGTGGTGAATACATTAATACTGTTCATTTATTTCTGTAAATGGTAAATTAGAGTACCTACTACAGTATGACGTGATATTGAAAATGACAAATGATTTTCATCTTCAGAAGGTATTATTTTTTATAAAGTTGATACAAATACCAATTTGTCAGGAAAAATTGGTCTTTAACACCGTTGTGTGCAACAGGTACGCCTTCATTAAGAAAGAGTATACTGATCAAAACATTGTTACACCACTTGTTATTTTCAAAACAACCATAACTCAGCCCTGATACTTCACGACGGCAACGACGGCAATTGCCGTCGTTGCCCCTACCGATTGCCGCAATGCCCTTCAAAAACCCAATTTTTCACGGCAATGATTGCCGTGCCCTTTTCTCATCATTGCCGCCGTGCCCTTCCTCCCGAAAACAAATTATATTCAACGTTGTCAAAGTTCGAAAATAAGCCAAAAAGTCCCGATGTCTGTGTAAATTTCACGCAACGAAATAGACCCCAATTTCACGCACGTAAGGCATAACAGCAGATTTCAGGCACCGCATGCATTTATTCTGTCAACATCGTGTCAAAATGGAGCAGTTACGTGGGAATTTTTAAGCGTCTCTACGAATAACTACACATCGTGCATGACCAATAGTAGGATTACGTAGGAACAAAAATTATTTATTGTGTATTGTAAGTAGTTGTTCTTTATTTTGTTGAATTAGATGAATGCTTTCTTTTTTCATTGGGTAAAATGGAAAAATTGGAAGAACTATTTTTTACAGGCAACTCGGGAGTTTTTTTTTCAAACTGCCGTCGTGCCCTTCGCAACTTTTTATGATTGCCGTGATGCCCTTCCAAATTTTTGAAAATTGCCTTGGTGCCCTAAATTTCTACAAAAAGTCAAGGCAAAACTGCCGTGCCCCTTAAAAGCCGAAGTATCAGGGCTGATAACTCATTGACATTATTTACAATGTGTCACTGCAAACCTTTAACCGTTTCTAAATTGTTAGCCCACATTGCTAAATTAAGACCTATACTTGACTGTGAAACTTCGCATCTTGAACCGTAACAATTAAGAAACCTTACTAAATAAATGTTCAAACCACACTTTGTCAAAGAAAATTTGAACAGGTCTCTGCAAAAAAAAATCTGGACAAGAGGTCATGTAAAATCACAGATCGCAAGGTAGTGAACAAATTTCCAAATGAGATGCATGTGGTAACTTACTCTTTGGTGTCCCGCAATCCTTCCATATCCTTAAGATTAGTAAAGTCTGGATCATGAGCAAGGAGGTGGATGGTGTAAGGAATGACATACTCTGGTAGAAGAGTCAATGCAAGGGCTGCAGGGGGAAATATTGAACAAAGAAGTTAGAAGTGTATGATTTCATCCTTGTTTTAATGCAATGTATTTTACAATGTAAAAAGGGAAAAAAAGGACTTGGATATTGTATTATTGTGGAAAAATAGTCGCCTGGGGGCACAATGTCTGACCTAGTTCTCGCCAGTGGTGCTGTGCACATGACATGTGTACAGTGCGTGATCCCTGTAACCATTTTTAGAGGCAGCAGGCTATGACAAAGCAACAAATCTAAGAGCAGCTCAGTAGTTGTAAACCTGGCACATGCTTAAAGATTATTGTTAAAACAATGTCCGTTGATATAAACAAAATACTAAAATACTTGACGTTTTTTTTTTTAATCGATACTTTTTTAACCATATCCCTATCAGAATTTTTCGATAATATTGAAAATTTTGATGTAGCAAAAATTAGGCATGCAATTCTACCGCGAAAAAAAAAACATGGACAATAATTTTCCCATTGATCGCATGTACTTGAGCTAGATGAGTATTGGTCCCATTTTGTCTGGTTGCTCCCACTCCTCCCCAACTGCATCCTCATATACAACAAGCAATAATAAAAAAAAACAGTTGAGCCAGACTGTGCAGAAAATAGTGTAGATGCTATGATATACGTGGAGAATTGTTTTCTAGCTGCATAATGGAACCTTTAAGCGTCTGGTTCCCCCTGCATCCCCTTATGCAACGAGCAATAAAAACATTAACGAGCCAGACTTTCAAAAAAAAATATATATAGAAGGTATGCTGTACGAGGAGAATTGTGCGAGGAGCAGGTACGTGCTCCTCTTTGCCTAGCAAGCGGGGTAGGCAACGGTAATCACGTCTTTTCTTTGGTATAAAACAAAAAGAGGAGCGGGCGGCGCAATTTTATATTGTTTAGACTAACAATAAGTGCAAAGGATCAAGCTATCAGACTATTTTCTCCTTACCATTTTCCACATTGTGTTGTTTAATGTAGTCCCTCCTGGTCTGAATATTCTTGACTAGGTACTGCTTAGCCTTGGCTCGACTCTCCTTCACTGGATCTTTGACACAAAGGCTGAAAATGGCTAAGTAGCTGAGGGGTAGACGCAGGCAACTCAGCCCCTTATCCAGATGACGGGAAAAACTTTCTCGGACTTGGTAACACTCATCCTGATGAGGAAAAATGCAAAGTTTCATTGTATGTAGAAAAAGTTTTTTTCAGGGCTTTTCTCAAGCAGAAGTGTTTAACTGATTACAGATCCACAAGATTTACACAAAGTAAAACAAGTTTGCCAACAATTGTTTTTCTCAAGCAGTGCAATTTATTAAACAAAATCTTAAACATCCATGTGACACAGCAGGACTGTGAAAAGAATAACACATTGTGTAAACTGTCATTAATAAAGCATTTCATGGAAATGTTTGCTGTAACACCATGTAATGACTACCTCTAAATGAAAAGAACCTTTGGTTTAAACTCGACGTTTCGAACAGTATGCTCTAAACCTCTACTGGATCAACCTTCAAAAATGCCCACAGTAGAATGACCAATTACAAATAAACTGGTAGTATTGCAAAAAGCTTCTAATTTGTTTCATGAAACTACAAACATCCCGTAAAATATAAAAAACTACACAAACTACTTGAAAAACCAATTACTTAAAGAACGATATAAAAAGAAAAATGGCAAATGACAAAAACAGAAAATGTTAGAAAGTACAAGGCATTTAGTTAGTATATAGCAATACAAAAGGCTCCCATTTGGTATTGGACTTATCCAAGTTAATATTCTTAACAAAGATAATTTTTCACTTAACAATGTAATGATTTCTATCCTTTTTTAATAAGAATATCTGAGGGCTTATGTAACAATTTATGAGGTAAACAAACACATGTATCGTCAGAAATAAAAATTACATGCCCAATTACAGTGAGGCCTAAACGAAAAGCATAATAAAAAGCTTCTAATTCTTTTTTTAAATCCCCAAAACAAAACATATTATAATTATTACATGAGAAATGAGATCTGACGAATGTAGATATTCCTGAACAGTGGTTAATACTCATCGGTGAAAGGGCAAAAACCAAACAATATAAGATACATTTTGTGCATTAGGTCCTGTTCAAAGCTGAAAGCTACTGAAAATATCACCAATTGTATTATCTGAGTGTAGTACATGTATACTTACATTGATCATGAGTGCAAGCATCTGGAATTGTTCCATAGATATAAGATCATTGTAGGCAGGTACCTGGGCCAGCTTCAACATGGCACAGCCAGCGGCTAGCCTCAAACGAGACATATCGGCTTTACTGCAAAAAGAGTATACAAATGAAGAACATATCATTGGGTGCTTCGAAGAAATGCATAAAATGCAAACACCTTTCTGCTGTGTGTGTTTGGCATAAAATGTTTTCATCATAGCAGGTCACAAGCAAATAAAATGGAGACATTTTAAACTGTAATGCAAAACTGCAACATGATTGGTAGAACTTATTGGCAAGTCAAGATAATTGTTATAGATCTGCAATCAAAAAAACTATAACAGCTCAAGATTTACACTGAACCACATGCCAGTTCTTGAAGAATCAGGAAAGTAAACTCATAACCAGAAAAGTCCAATGGTCTTGTGGTTTTCAATTATAAGAGAAATACCTAACTTTGAAATATCTTTAATATAAACCAAATGATGTTCAAAAGGTTTGAGTCTGTTAAATGTCTTTCAATTATGTTGAGCTAGCCATAAGACTTGGGACTGCGGTCCAGTGTAACATTTCAGCCCTGCAGTGCAAACTGCTACCACACCATGCCAGAAACACAACGGTGACTCTTGTTAAGTTTTTGAGAAAGGATGGGTCATGGATGGGTTATTGTGAAAAAAAAAGGGGTGGGGAGTAAGAAGAATGAGTGAGTTACCTGATAGCCTTTCTCTCCATCAAGTCACCTTCATTCTTAATCATAGTCATGAGTAGACGGATGGTAGAGACACAGGGTGAGGTGTCTTGGGTGTTACGTAGTCCCTCTAACCATTGAACCAGCAACTTCATCGCTCGGATCTACATAAATGGCATTAAGAACATTGCCCATTAACAAACAAGAGTTAGTGATGTTCACATTAAAGTCAACCCTGTTGAGACCAAAGAGGCCACAAATGAATTGCATTAAATTGCCTTAAACATCCACAAAAAATAATATGCATTCGTTTGACATAAAAGATAATAAACTGCGCCAATAAAGTATCTAAACACTTACAAATGATCAGATTTATCGGAACCTGAAATAGTATACAAAAATTGAATTGTTCGTTTCTATTCACCGTTAACATCTTGTGTTGCGCTACGATGCTGTTTGGTGGATTTATGGACACTTGAGTGGCTTAAGGTCGAATTTCAAAAGTTGCAAAAGCCCCTATTCACCCCAATTCCAAAAGGGAACTCACATAAGCATCACACTCAGACAAAATCAAGACAAACGACACAAACTCGTTTCGTTTACATGACCATGAAATTAATTGCAGTATCTTTAACTCTAAAACTGCTGTTATCCTGTCCTCCATTCTTGGTGTGTCCTCCATCACTGTCCTGAACGGCAAGGAGTCGTCTTCTCATACTCTCAATGAGACCTCTGATCTGTCCCTGGTCAATCCCCTGCCATTTCCCGATCAGGATGCGTCGCAAACCCCTCGAGAGTGGTGTCAGGCTTTATGGACTTGTTCACTTTCTTCTTCTGCTGCAGAAGTCACCCTCGGACGGCCACTCCTTGGCAGGTCGTCCACATTTCCCTGAGCTTGATAGCGATTCCACCATTTACTGACCGTCGCTGGTGACGTTTTTACCTGATGAGCTGCAGCTCGCATCGACGTACCGGCTTCTATCAAACCAACGGTCCGTCCTCTTTCCTGTTTGGTCGTTTGAGCCATCTTTCCTGTTATCTTGAAACACCTTTCCTTGCTTACCATTGTTGTATGCCTCCCATCTTTGACCCCTTTGCTTGGTTTACTGACAATTATTGCTGATGTTCATCGCAACCGATTTATCCAAAACGCGACCAAAAAAATCATTTATAAAAGGCGGGCAAAAGAAACGCCGATCTTACTCGTCACAATATAACGATTTAGCTTGAATAGGGGCTTTTGCAACTTTTGAAATTCGACCTTAAGCCACCCAAGTGCCCGTAAATCCACCAAACAACATCGTAGCGCAACACAAGATGTATCAAAATGTGCAGAAATTAACGGTGACTCGAAATGAATAATTATTTTTTGGCATACTGTTTCAGGTTCCGATATATCTGACCATTTGTAAGTGTTTAGATACTTTATTGGCGCAGTTTAGTTAAGGTCATGTCCATAACATGTTAAGATCAGATGGGCAAACAGAATAACCAAATCAAAAATGACAAAATAATACATCACCAAAAAACAAGTTTAGGTACATATATCAATTATCATTGCTGATGAATGAAACAAATAAATGATTAAAGAATGTAGGAAAGCAAAGAATTTGTTCAGAGAAATGTTTAAACATATGTCACAAAGTTAAAAATAAGATACTAAAACATGAAGCAGTCATTAAATCAGTCTTATCAACAGTTCAAAATCAAACAGGTTGATTTATAATATAAACAATCATCAATTTGTCATGTTAAGCAAAGCCAGGTACATTGGACTGGCACAATAACAACACTGGAAGAGATTTGCAAAATTATAATGTTGACAATTGTACATAAGTTCAAGATAATCAAAATACAATAAAAGATGCAAAGGACAAAATCAACAACAAATTATGATCATTCATCAAGAAACATTGCGGAAGAGATTTAAAATACAAAATTATACAAACATTAATTATTAGATGAGATAAAACATGCATTTCCACAATGATGACTTAGTTTTAAACAGTGAATTTAAAATATCCAAGATAGAATGTGGAATGATAGAAGGTGGAAAATCAATGAAATAGTTTTAGGCTAAAATTGTATGCAATTTTCAGAATCATTAGAATGCAATTGGAGAATATAGCTTACATGTACATAATATACAATGATCATTATAAATGCACAGCACATAAATATATATTCAAGGAATTTTGAGAAAAGGAAAATTCATGAAAAATTCAGGTAAATCACAAGCCTGAAAAACAGCACAAAAGTCTTCACCAATACAAATGACACATTTTGATAAGCAAAGTTGACCAGTCATTGACTGTCGTTTATTGGCAATCCTAAACTATACCTTAGCCAGCGTTTCTTCTGCAACTTGGTTGTCATGGCACCAGATGCCCTTAGTCGGTGTCCCTTCAGTCTGGTCTTGCATCAGGAGTCCCTTCACGATACAGCTGGCTATCATTGGCTTCATACTCAGACAGAACTGCTCTGGGACCAGCTTAGCCAGTTCCCCAACAGCTGTCAAGGCAGTCAGATGGTGCTCATGGTCCAAATTTAAGCATTTGTGCAGGCTCTGAATTAAGAGTCGATCAAAACATATCAAGGTTAAAACTTCCCAGAAAAATATATTTTTTCGGGTGAAGTGCTTAATTGGTTCTGGATTAACCAAATTAAACCCCAAATTGGCAACAACAGTGAACTTGCCCGAGTTAGATGCATTCAATAAAACTTTGGAACAATGGTGTTGAGCATACATGTAATCAAGGCCAAATTACAAGGGATTGCATGTTTACAGTGCCCTTGTTAAGACCAACAAACTTGGGAGTACCATCTGTAAGCACAGCTTCCTGAAGCAAACAATTCCCACAAATTTAAGCCCAGATCAGGACCCCAAAAGTTCATAGTTATACAAAGTAGCTTCCCCTTACGTTGACCCTCTCCTTACACTACCGACATTGTATTGTAAACTTGGAAGTGATTCCTGGTTACAAATATTGCAGTTACCGATTGAATGGCTCCTGAACAAAAGTTAGGGAGACCTCCATTATAGGGCTGCAAAATCCTGCAGGTTCAAATTCCACTCCAGTCAATTTGTCCATGTTCAACCCAAATGTGATGCAAAGTCTTACATTAACCAAAACATCATTCAAAATCAAAGTATAAAATGAAAACGATAACCCAAAATAGAAGTACATTCTTGGCTACTCACGTCATACAGCTGCTGGAACACAGCTACTTTGTTCTTGTTTAAGACAGCATTAATGCAACGGACGGCATGTTTGGCTTGGGAAGGAGTCCCCGTCTTAGCTTTGCTTAACAAGATGGGTAAGAGGCACCTGTATAAAAAGCGCAAAAAAACATATAAGGTGATCAAAAGTATAACAAATTAAATTAAAATAAAAAAAAACTTTTTTTTTATGCAGGTTGCCCCAAACAAGGCTCAAAGAACAACTGTTTAATGATAAAAGAACTCAGGTGAGCTGAATGCAGGAATTGATTTCCTTTTTAAAACAGTCTAGAATGTAGGATGGAGCAGGGGTGTCCTTATTACACAGGATCATCATAATGGATTTTAAAATCTCACATTGAACTTGAACAAACTTACGATGAAATGTTTGAGAATTCTTTGTCCAGATTCTCTCCAGTATTAATGAAGATCTGGAGTGCAACATCAGACACGGTGTCGTCGTCGTGTTTCAGCATGGATATGAGCTGGCTGAAGCAACCCTCGCTCCTATAGGCATTGGGAAACACCATGGACAGAATCTGCAACACAAATAAAAATAAGGTCAACTAGACATAGTGTTTTTTGTTAATTACAAAAACACGGTGTTCGGTTGGACGTTACATGATGACGTAGTTCTAAAACATTGAACCATAAAGATGTTTTTTATACAATGTGTCGTTATTTTATAGTTAAACTTGTATCACACTTTTGAACGCCTTGTTTCTTCACAAATGCAATATGTTTGTGTGAGATTGGCATCAGTTTTTTGTTTGCAACTTATGAAAGCCCTTTAAAAATCTAGCTCACCCCTGCACTTGATGCTGTACACAGATTTGATAATCAACAGCGCCCTCTTTGGTGGGCAAAAAGAGAGCGCTGTTGGGAATTCCCCCAAAAAACTTTCGCGCCATATGATTTTTACACATTTTTATTGTTATTCAATACCTGATGACGTCATTATGACGTAATTAGGCCTGTGTTGTCTTAAAAATGCTAAGGTTCAACTATCTATTCAGTTTCAAGGTTCAAATCGATCTCAATCTTGAGTTATGCCGTAGATAAGCTCAAAAGTTGTTTTTTTATGAAAAAATGGACGTTGAAGAACGAGTCACTACTCTTTTATTCCCATGCATAAATGCCCTTTTGTTAAAAAAATGAAACAAATACAGTTATAGACACTTTAACAATTGAAAATTTGAGGTTTGAAATATTTTTTTCCAAAACTTTGTGAATAATCACGTGGGTTGTGTGTACGCGCGCGCTTAGATTACGCGCTGATAGCTTTGATTTGCGCGTTCCTCGTGATAATCTTGGGCACCCGACACACAGAAGCCAGCTCAGTGTGCATAAACAGAGCTCCAGTGTGCATTAACAAAAGGTTTATGCACACCCACGTGACGGGCTCTCCACCAATAGAGTAGAGAAACTGTCTGGGGTATTTATGAATGTTGTTTTTATCTGTTGCATGGATGGAAGCTGTATAAATTGTCATTTCTATTACTTTTATTATTATTAGAAATCAGACTAAGCACACATGCTGCACACATAAAGTGATCCAAGAATTACACATACAAGTATGTAGATAACTGCAAGACTTGCAGACAGTACACTGACCTGTAGTAATTTAAGGCCCCTGACTTCAGTCTGCTCCTCAGCCCTGTCTTCAAATTCATCTGCTATGCCCTCCACATGGTCATAGACTATAGTGACTAGCTCCTTGACTGCGTTGGCATCTACCACCAACGGGGAGATTCTCTCCATTAGGGTCTTCAGAGTATCATATGTAGGCGTCTTCTGTGTGCCTGTCGTGCCAAACTTCTTCATGACCTCACCCTTCAAAACAAGGATGTGGTTTATAAATCAGTTGCAAACAAAATAGAACATCACCAATCTTCTGTAGTGACGGCTAGTCGAAACAATAAGACCAATTAAGAACTCGCTCCACAGTAGTGAAGTTAATAATGAACGATCTTATTTAGCTCAAGTAGTAGTCCCAAACGATTTTCTACCTTCCAACAAACCCTGGACGATATGGAAAATTTTTACTGGCAATACATGTATATCGTCGAGTAAATATCGCCGATATCACGATACATCGTGAATAAGCTTGGGCGATATCTCGATATAAATTGAAAATCGTGATTATTATTATTGGTTTATCAAAAATCAAAAGGAGCAGCCAAAAGGCTGAATTATGTTTAGGTTTTCAATATAAAAACACATTCAAACATCAAAAACCAGCAAATAATATGCAATAAAAGATTATGTTGTGATACCCTGTCTTGCAAACACAAAGGGCTGTTTCAAAAAATATTAAGTCGCAAAACCAACCGGAAGATTCCCCAATTGATCCCAAAATGACAGGGTTTCTTGGACAAAATAAAATATAAAAGACTTTAGCGCCCAGGCGGTCTCCCGCAGACACTACAGAGGTAACACAATGTATCATTTACCTCCCCTGTGTGCATGGTGTGTGTGCCGCGAAATGCACACCATTGGGATCATATTACACAAACCACAACCCATCAGTACTGTTATGGATGCTTATTGGTTAGCTAGAATGAAATGGGAGGGATCTAGCTAAATATGCACACATGTAAGAACAGTCATGCGCAGTAAACACTTTAATAGACACTTTATGTGTGTGTAACTCATAGATGTATTCAGCTCTATAGTGTGACTGAAAAGCCCATGTTTTTACACCATGGGTAGACCGTACACCCCAAAGATCCACACCTCAATTTGAAAGTAGTCTAAAGTATTTAAATTGGGCGTCGTAAGATGTCAGAATTTTAGACTTCAAATATGAATCGCGATATAATCGAATATCGCGATACTTTTTTTACGATACATCATGGGACAATAAAAGCAATATCACCCAAGCTTACTCGTGAAGATTTTTGAAAATTTAAAAGTGCCCTTTAGACAACTTTGGACAACAATGGCTCAACCGCAAGCTGAAAACCGTTTTACAGCAAGGAGGAAAAACAAAACATGACTTTTAATTTATATATAAAAAAAAACATTAAAAATGACTGTGTAAACTAAATAAATTTTTGTTCTAACCAGAAAAATATGAGAAGCTTAAAAAAGAAACAGGTAATTCCCCAATGTCTCTTGAATTAAATTAAAAAGCATGAAGTGTTACTTCATGTACTTACAACAGACTGTAGTGCTCTTTTACAGGTGACCTTGGGGTCAACAAGCTTCTCCAGCGCAGATCTGACCTTAAGATCTTCCTCAAGCATTGATGCCAGTTTCTTGAGATGATCAACAGCTTTGGCTGGTTCGGGTAGATGCTCTAATAGGAAATCAAACACAATCAATAACGGTAAAAGAGTCAACTGAAAAATCTGAAACAAAGCTACAAATATCCCAATCTAAAAGAAATCAGGGCCAGGAGGATGGACAGCCAATAGTACAGATATCGCTCAGGTAAAGATTTGTAGCACAAGACTGCAACTTTTCCCACAAAGACATGATTCAAACTAGAGAAGAATTATATCAATAAGGTTAGTAAGTAAAACTTACTTGAGATGGCAACAAGCTTGGGATCAATTAATTTGACTTTCTCATCTTTTCCTTTCTTAAAGCATTCCATCAGTTCTCGGACTTGAACACGAACGGTGTGCTGACATTTCATCATCTCAATTAGGGCCCTGTATATAAATAGAAGGCAATGTGTCAGAAAAAAAACAAAAACATTCTAAACTGACAGAATTGTATAAACTTGCATAAAGATGAAGAGCTCCACCAACAAAAAAATATACTGGCCTTCTCTTTGCTTGGAGATCAAACCTTAAAAGGGGATTGAAAATTGATATTAACTATTTCTAACCCAGTTACACTGGTCGTCACATAACAATCGGTGCTTTTATTATAATATAATGATGTGATGGCCAGCAGGTATAAGCAGGAACTGGTTTGGAGTTCGGAATTCCATGTACAGCCACAGGCATGCCATGTTCGTGACGACATTCCACCTTCAGGTATCATATCCTAGAGTTGTAATGAGCCAGAAATTTGGCAAAGGCTATTGCTTCAATTGTGCACTACTGAATATATCAACTGGATTTTTGTGCCAAAATATATTTGATTGGCTAACTTTGTCAACTTGGGGTTGCTGGTTTCAAAAAAGTTGGGTAACAAAGTTAAATACTGAATCTAGCATGGCCATGCATAGATCTAGAGATTGATGTTTGATTGGAGAGAGAAAGCTTACTTGACGGCAAAGCGGTCCACAGTAGCAAAGAGTTGGAGCAATCTCTGCATACGTGGCTTCACCTCCAGGGTGTAAGGTACTAGTGTACTGGTGAAGATTCTCTCCACAAGCAGCCTAGAAATAAAAAATAAAAAAAATCATTAACAGAATGGAATGATTCCATGTGAAACTCCTATTCAACAAAAATAAAAATTGTTCACCTAAGTTGTAAACAGCGTTCTAGCAAGGCATTAAATAGGGTGACAGGCCAAAACGCTATCAACAAGTTTAACGATTAATTACTATGGTAAATAAATCTGGATATGGTGATTGGTTGCACACACTTGTGTTTATTATTATTTTACATTAATTAATTTATTTATTTGTTTGTTTGAAATAAATAATAAATAAACAAAATATCAGCTTCATGACCAAATAATTCTAGATCGAATGGACAACAGATAAGAAATTAGTCTTAACATCTTCATTTAAATATTGCTTAGTCTTTAAACAAAAAACTGTATCAGGAGTATCACAAGGGCCCAACAATATTTTGTGGACAAACTTTTACTGCATTATTTGTTTTACTTTTAAATCATTTCAGACGAAATTATTGGGTAAAAAAAATGTCTGTGAAATTGCCTTTGATTGCACCAGAGAGCATCTACATAAACATTTTCCCGGGGCCCTAAAGCGGGAACTGGACCCCACACCGTAATGACATTGCGCTACACGCACACAAATGACAACATTTCTTTAGTACCCCTACCCTATAATTTCTCTCTGGCTAGAACACTGGTTGTAAACCAGGGCTTGATTTCACAAAGCACCAAGATTTTAAAGGACTTGTTACTATCACTGTTGATGTAGCAACTTGATGTTGAGCCTTGGCCTTGTACAAAAGTGCAAAACAAAAATCCACCTTCATAACCTATAAAGTCTTTAAAATGTTCCGCTAAAGGTTTCCAGATGAAGCATTTGCCAACAAGTAATAAGGACAGCGGGTCAACGCATCCATCTGGAGACAAGTTTTGTTGGGGTACCGAGTACCGACTCTCTGTCGATCAAGGCTTACTTATCTGTGGGCAAGAAGGCAACTGAAGACTGAGTTTACATCTTTCCATTTAGCCATGGTGGTTTTTCTTTGTGGTATTGGAAAAAAATGGGACTTCGATCACCAAGTATAAAAATTAACGCTGTATATTAAGTAGTTCAATGCATTTCCTTCTGGTAATAGTTACAGCCAGTTTGTGTGAAGCGGTCATCAGTGATATTCACAGTTTAAACATAACATTTTAAGTAGCTTACCTGTCCTCAATGCAGGACTGGTAGTACATATGTAGAACCTTATCTTTAATCCAGATGATTCGTTTGTATTCTGATCTCACCAACTCTTCATTGTTGAACCACTTCTTATAAATGTGTGCCAGGCCTAACACTGCTTCTTTGCGAATTTTCCACTTAAAAAAATTAAAACGGCAAACATTTCTTTGAGTAAAACTTACAAATACTTCACTGAAACAAAGATTAGAAAACGGGCGTACAAGAGATGACCTACATGTACATGTACAAATGGAATAGGCTTTCAATGATTTTCAGCCTTTTTAATCACATTTTCCCAAAGGCAAACAAAATTAGTTTTCAGACTTCAGTCGGAAGAATATCCTGACTGAGAATATTGTGGACAATGGAGTTTAAAAAAATTAGCAATAAAAAAACGCATTCATTGACAGTTTTGCCAATTACTTCAACAAAAAGCACATTCAGCCGAAACCCTTGAAATGAAGAAGAATAAATCCAAGACTTACTTTTTTATCAAGAGTGCGGTCTTTGATAAGTGTCAGCATCTCATCGCTGATGTTGGTGATGTCTTTCTTTGCAGCCTTAGCTATGGCTGCAACCACCTCTTGCCTCACCCCTTCATCAACATCATGGACGCGCTCTCGTAACTTCTCTGAATTGAGAAGACAAACAAAAATATTATTAAATGGATATGAACAGTACATGAACGACACAACTGATTTCATCATCAGTTTTAACCAGTGACACAGGCAGAACTCTTCTACTACGAACAAGGGAGGTCTAACAAACTGCCAATTAAAAAAACATAGCATTCGGGAATGTTCAGAAAGCAGTCTAGCAATTGTGTAGAAATTCGATCCGGCAATTCCCTTAACATGGTAGAACACAGAGGCCTGGTGGAGATTTGTCATGTTTATTTAATACCTAAGAGAAGTCTTTCAAAGCAAAAAGGTGAAATGCACATTAAAGAAACTTAAACCTTTCCCTCATCCTCAGTTTTAGTCTGCAACAAAAAAACAGGAACATTACTTCAAAGTCAGAAATGAAAACAAAAGGACAGGCTCTAAAACAGACTGTTGGTTGTTATATTTACCTATCAAATCATGGAGGAGGTAGGAATGATGTATGATGAAATCCGACACAAACTGGACACAAGCTGTCCGAATACCTACACTGATGTCACTGAACCTGAATAAGACAGTTATGTAAAATACGTCACTCAACAGCGTTATGTTTACGATCATCACGCAGCATGGCCTATGCTAAGAGTTTGAGATAGGACAGTTAACTCAGAATTTATCAATGCTGAGGGTTTGTTGCATTTTACTCATTTACATTTATTCTAGTTTCTGACTGTGAAAAAAAGATCAGTCTAATGAGCCTTCCCAGCATAGGAAAGATGCCAATGAGGGCAACACATACAGCATCTCACCGCAATCCAAAATGGTAATACATGTAGTTTACTTTTTAAAATGTCAGACCTGTCATTGGTACATTAAAAGAGGATAGTCTTAGTAGATTTTTAGAGTGCTACTACCACAAATATTTTAGGCTTCTCTTCATACAGAGGCCACTGTCTTTGTGTACGTGCCCTCTTAAAATTACACAACAAATTTTTCAAATGGATGATCCCTTTACAAAAAGAAAACTAACAATTAGAAAATTGAGTTCAACTTGAATACCTATGTAGTTTTATTCATCACGTTTGCAATCACCTGTCTTTTAGAAAGGTTTTTTAAAAGGTGAAAAACACAAAAACCTCCATATAATATAATTGGTATCTTGTCCCTTACCTGCCAAGGAAGCAGTTCCACAGGGGTTTGTTCTGGGATGCAAGGTCAGAGTCTTTGTTGGAGAACATCTGCCCTAGAAGGTTGGTGACAGCCAGCCGTTCCCTCTCATCATTGCTCTATATGCAAACAATTATAGGAGAATTGCAAGTCAATTAAGAGTCCAGTTAAATTTGTTTTTTTCTTCAATCACATGTGATATTGTTGTACCAGGAATGTAAAATTCTAGGTAGAAAAAAGTCCAAGCGATAAAACTATTTTGTCCGACACTTTTGCAGTAAACGTATAATCCATGATACAGGGCTATTACTGTATTAGGCATGCAACTGCAGTTTGTCAAATAAAGGGGGACATTTTCCAGGCACAGCAAGACTCTATGCTGTGTTTCCAACGGCATAGTTAAGAGACGCGAACTATAGGAACCAGCTCATCAGCTAAAAATGTGCATACATGGCTTTTTAAGACAAACAAAAATATGGTCCATGTCACATGAGGCAACTTGAGGCAAGAAGAAATGTGGTCACATTTTAATGTTCACATATTTTTCTTGGGGATTGTAAGACACTGGTCGTGTTGTAGAATGCACTGCAGTTAATTGCCTCCAAGTTGCCTGTAATGCTTGCCTCGTGTGAATAGTACAATGAAGGTAGGACACTGGCTTTTAGTATCCCATAGAGCAAGTTGAAAAGTGGTGTTTGATAGCCCATAGTGGCAATATCGCCAGGCTAGTGTCGCCTGGGATGCTACTTAACTAATAGTGTACTACTAAAATAATAGTTCAAGACCCTTACCTTGAGTTTAAATTCTAGCTGTGGTAATACTGACAGCAGCAGTGTGCTGGATATGGTGTTGAGCTGATAGATGAGCTCATAGGTATTGCTAGCTAACTCCGTCTCAGTCGTCTTGCCCAAGATCAGAACATTGTTGAAGAACTACAACGAATGTTCAAGGCATTTGTGTTATTACATGTACTTTTTGTCATAGTTTCTTTCCATTCATTTGTTTTATTAATGCAAACAAACTGTGACAAAAGTACATGTAAACCCTTTTTTGAACTGTTGTACTTTTTGATGCAATAGTTGACAAAAGGGTTTATTAAATTATCTTTATCTTAAAACAAAACAAATGACTCAAACTCAATGATGTTATGGTCATGTCAAACAAATAGAACAATGAAAGATGGCAACAATTAAAAATGCACTTTACATTAGAATCAATACACATCATCATGGACTACTAAAATGCAGTTACTGAGCAATTAAAATTCACAAGTAATCATGAACATTGAACAAAATACACAAGTCATTGAAACAAAGTTAAAACACAGTGCATTTACAACAGCAACTTTAAATTTGGAGTTAACAAGAAAATACACATCTATAAATGGAAATGTAAAAGATATAAAAACACACATCATAATGCAATGCAAGTACTGTGAGATATTAAATGCAGGGACAAGCCTAATTCAAATGCACTGCATGGACTTAAATCCCAAACATAATCAGAGAACACATCAAATAAATACAGAAATTGAATTTGGAGCTCACAGGAAAATACATATAGTATACATAAAATGCAAGTATTGTAAACAATTAAATGCAAAATGCACTTTGAAACTTAATAGGGGAAAACTCTGCAAATTAGGCATCATTGCATCCAATTGCAGGCAGTACAGTGAATAAAAGTGGCCACATTTAATGCAAGAAGTCATGAGAAATTATCAACACAAAAAATGGAACCTTATAAATGGATAATGAAACATACACCAAATCGTGTAAAATCAGACATTCATATGCACAAGCCCAAGCACAAACACAGATTTGTGCATGCACTTAATCCCAAACTGAATGCGTACCACACATGAACATTTAGTTCACTTTTAATACAGGCAGTTTGGTAATTTTGAGTCTTCGTTCTAATAATTTTGAATTCAGAATTGAATTAAGAAAGAGCATGAGTTACAAACAACCAAAAGCTTTTAATGATATGAATACATGAACTCAAAAATGTGTTTTTATTTTGTACAAGAATATTTAAAAGCATGTGTGCAATAAATGTTGTTAAAATATCACAATCTTGCAATCTACATGTAGTAATACTCACGGCTTGTATAGATGGCTCAATACTGGTAGCTGTCCTTTTTACCAGCTCCTTGGCCATTTGGAAAGCATGTGGATTCTCAGCCTTCTTGGAATCCAGTAGATTTGCCAGAATGACCTCTAGGAGGTCAGGGGGCACTGCGTCATTCTCGCTGATGAGGGGACACATTACGTCCAACATGAAGGTACGCACCTTGGGTGAGTGATATTCACTTGGAAAACGAGAATACATGTTATACTGTTAGTTTACAACTTCTAACTGGCAACCCCCTAACAGAGTTGTGTAATGAGAACGTTGCATCAGTTTACTTTGGTGAAGTGATTGTTGGATGCCATTGTCAGTCCAAATGTATCTCAAAGAGCATTCAAATCTGAGGTCCTGTGTGCACACATACAGGTTTTGCTTTTTTACTGAAAATGGCTTCTTACCCAAATTGGCACAAATACCTCAATATGAAGTTCTTCCCTAAAGAAAATATTGAGGAAAAGGGGAAGGCTATATACATGTAGCTCATCTGGTAGAGCACCGTCATATAAGCCCAGAGTTGAAGATTCAAATCCTGCTCTTTTCTTTGTTCACCCCACAATTAAATCCTAAAATCAGGAAAAATCCTCATATAGTTATTAAAAACATGTAGGAGGTTTGCAATTTTGACTTGCCCAGTGACAAGTAAAACTTACCCATCATGTTTCTTTTTAAAGATCACAAAAAAAGATAAGAATCTCAAGGGTTCTCATCAACTCACTTTGCGATGCTGAAGAAGACATTGAAAAGTTCCACAAAGATTTCATTGCAATCCTCCAGCTCCATGCAGATGTTATAGGACTTCACCATAGCCAGATTCTCTAGGAGGTAGAAGTAACGCTTCCAGGAAGGGCCATCCACATTCTCAAGACCCCACAGCTGCTTGTTAAGAAACTGGAATATTATCTGTAAGGAACAGAACAAAATGAAACTCAAGTAGTGAATGGTTGTATTCGCTCAGCGGCTGAACCAAAGGCCCTGGGATGGGCTGACGTATCTGAAGGTGTGGTGATAGACCAAGTTTTCTCATCTACATGTATGTGATGGCAAGTTTGGCCTCATTCAAGAAAATCTGAAATTGCAGCGACAAATCCTGAAATAGATATAGACCAAGCCATGCATGCAAGTTCTGCATGCTGCCGAGTGGGTCATGGCAGCACAAAGTTTTGTACACAAAGACATACAAAAATCATTTTCGTTTGAACTTTTTATGCGAATCACTCTCTCTACCAGTCATGCTGTCCTGTCACAGTTCTTGTAGAATGCAAAGTAAAAAGACTACGAGCCTTTATTGGAAACCATGTGACTGCTGCGTGTGTTGTATCGCTGCGTGTGATCGCGGAGTGGTAGGTAGGTGTTTTGCGGGAATTTCTAGTGAATTTTTCCGATGATTATCTCAACCATTCTCAACCGTAAAAGTGTAAACATACAACCGGACATTTAGTATGCATATAACAATTTTACAAAAATTAATTTTTTGACGTTATTTTATTGTACAAATTATGTCAATCAATCAATCAATAAAACATTTATTTTCACATCACATGGAGGCATCATCCTAAAAGCCGAGGCTTGTGGCGGATGTGCCCGTTACAAGATTACAGAACAAAACAGGAATACAGCACTAAATAGACGAATAAATAAATACATACCACTACGGTAGATAACTACACAAAGGTTTAACCATGGTAATGAAAATATAACAAAGGGACAGCAATTAAACAAACAATACAAATTAGAAAACATAGACGAGTAAGTAGGTAGGTAAGTAAGTAACGGCTAAGCCAACTACCAGTATAAAACAGCAAATCGATCAATTATGTTGGGAATTTAGTAAATTAAAACGTTTTTAGTCGGTATTTAAACGAGCTAATTGAGGGGCAATTAGTAATTGGTGGTAGAAGATTATTCCAGTTTTTTGGTCCAGTGAAAGAAATTGTGTGTTGGGAAAGAGTTGATCTAAATAGGGGAACATGAAATTTAGCTGATGATCTAGTATTGTAATCATGTACGGTGCTGTTAAAAACAAAAAGATTGAGTAATGATTTAGGAAGTTGGTTGTTTACAAACTTATACATAAAAACATCTTGCTGAAATACATTTATATTCATAAGAGACAATAGCTTATGTTTCTTAAACAAGGGAGTGGTGTGCTCGAGAAAGGGGGCCTTGCATACAATGCGAATAGCCTTTTTTTGAAGTTTAATCAACTTATCCAGATTTGACTTGTATGTATTGGCCCAGATAATATTACAATAAGAGAGGTATGAAAGAATAAGTGAACAATATAAGGTACGCAGAATGCTCGATGGGAGTGTATACTTCAATCTACTCATGATACCAATATTTTTTGATACTTTGTTTTCTAATTCTTTGATATGGATGTTCCATGAAAGACATTCGTCAATATAAACCCCAAGAAATTTTGTATTAGTCACTCGCTGTATGGGCTCATTATTAATTTTAACTTGACAATTACGTAAATTCAATTTCTTTTTACTTTTTGAAAAAGCCATAAATGTACATTTCTTCAAGTTGAGTGACAGTCTGTTTGCCTGGAGCCAAATTGATACTTTGTCTAATTCAACATTAAGTACATTGATAATAGTTTCTACATGTCTGTTGAGTAGATAATATTAGTATCGTCTGCGAAAAGGTCAAAAGAGAGGACCGTTGAGGCATGACAAATATCGTTTATGTACAAAGAAAATAACAATGGCCCAAGAAAGGAACCTTGTGGTACCCCACAAGTAATATTATTCAATGAAGAGGAGCAGCAGTCAATTTCAGTATATTGATTTCTGTTCGTAAGATAACTAAAAAACCAATTCAGAGTAGTACCTCTTATGCCATAAAAATTAAGCTTTTGAAGCAGAATATTGTGATTGATAGTGTCGAAGGCCTTAGACAAGTCTAGAAAGACACCGAGCGATATGCAGTTATTCTCAAAACCTTTAGTAATTTTAGGGACCAGGTCTATTAAAGCCATGTCAGTGAATGATTACTTCTAAACCCGTATTGACCATTGTACAAAATATCAAATTTAGATAAAAAAGAAGAAGTTCTCATGTAGACTATTTTTTCGAGAAGTTTAGAAAAACATGATAACACAGACATTGGTCGGTAGTTAACGGTTTCACACTGGTCTCCAGCTTTGAATATGGGGATCACTTTGGCCGTTTTCAGTTTATCGGGAAAAACACCCTTAGAAATGGACAAATTACAAACATGGCATAATGGCCGACTAATTTTGGAAATAACGGACTTAAAAACATCTGGGCTCAGGTCATCGTACCCAGCACGTCTACCGTTCTTAAATGATTTGGCAATATCACAAACCTCCTTTTGATCGGTAGGGTAGAAAAACATTGATTCAGGGTGATTACATTTTTAAAAATCTCTAAATGACACATCTGTTTGTGGAATTTTACTATTCAGTGATGGGCCAATGTTAGTGAAGTAATTATTGAATATATCAGCGACCTCATGGGGATCATTAACTTGTCTACCCTTGTGATTAAGCTTTGTCTGACTTACGACTACCGGTATTATTATTCAAAATGAGCTTAATAATCTTCCATGTCTTCTTTACATCATGTTTTGCCTGGTCAAATTTATCTTTATAGTATTTAGACTTAGCTTCTTTTAACAGGGTGGTTAGTTTATTACGGTAAGTTGTATACTTATGCTTATTCTGCTCAGTTGGTTTGTTAATATATTTTTTATACAGTCTATGTTTATACTTGATAGATTTAATCAAACCAGTGGTCATCCAGCTTTTAAGTTTACAAGTCATTTTGGATTTTACTTGTTGAACAGAAAATTTGCATCATACATTGAGGTATACTTAGAGTGAAACAAATTGAAAGCTTGGTTAGGATCCTCATTAGACAAAACGTCACTCCAGTCAGTTTCAACAAGATCATATGAAAATCTGGCAATACCACCGGCATTGATTATCCTTCTAGATTGATTAGCACAATGTTGGGGCTGGTGATTGTCCTTTAATGATGAGACTTGGAAGATGGGAAAATGATCTGTAATTTCAGTAAATCATCGAGATAGTTGGAAATGATGTTGTCAATGATGGTGGCAGTCATGTCAGTAATACGGGTTGGTCTATTTATTAACGGCCGATGATAATTACTAAAAAGACTATTAACAAAATTCTGGGTAGGTCGATGGGAATCACATTGCAAGAGATCTACGTTGAAGTCGCCCATAATAAAAGTCTTTTTGTTTTCTTTGTTAATTTGTTGGAGAACAATATCAAATGAGTCAACAAAAGTAGCAGGATTAACCTTGGGTGGCTTATATATTACACCAACAATAATGTTCTTTTGTCCCGAGCGAGGGATTTCAATAAACAGTGATTCACATATGTTATTGTCTGGGAATATATCGTTTCTCAAATTAAATATAAGAGAATCATGTATGTACAAAGCAACGCCACCACCAGCCTTGTCTTTTCTATTATTAGAAATTAAATTGTACCCATCAATTTTAAATGGAGGGCTATTTTCATGGAGCCAGGTTTGGGTAAAACCAAGGTTAGAGAACTGAAAATTCAAAAGATCAAGATAGTCGCAAATACTGTCAACATTTTTATGAAAACTTCTTGCATTTAAATGAAAGGTAGAGAAGGTATCTTTGACAGCTTTGTGCTTGAATCTTTCTTGAAATTGATCACAGAATAAATAATCAGAGTTTGTGTGTTAAAATAAAAGTTACTATCAGGATCGACATCGGCGTTTCCAGGAAACTGATTTTAAATATTAAAGGATTAAGTATGAGATTTGAAAGCCTATCAGTGTTAAATCTTTGATTGCTTCGGAGCTCTACAAGAGCTACATGGAAATCAATGTCATCTTCTAGGTGATTAAAGGGCAAAGCGTGCTGATGGCATGTAAGTTGACTATTGCATAACTCACAATAAGTAGTCATTGAAAAGTGTAGTATAGCATTATACTATATACAATAGACCGATCCAGTAGGCTCCGCCCACAACGCACGTGTGAGCAAGAACACGTGGGGCTCTCCAATGCCTTTCTGCACAACTCTGCCGCGCGCGCCAAGCATACGCGCACGCATGTCGGGCCTTAGTGTCGGACCTTCGTTGAGTTGTGATTGGTCAATACGCAATGGGGCGGAGCTTAAAGGATCGGTCTATTGCCCCAACACAGATTAAGCAACATTCCTCAGCCGTTATATTATTATGTAAGCTTTTGGTAGTAGCCGTGTAATAACATACGAGACTAATAGTAAACTCGAACGGAAAACAAGTACATGAATAACCACAAAACATGGATAAATATGAATTAAACATTGAGCAGTACTTGCTCCATGGGAATCATAGTAAAGTTAAATGTAACCATTAAGAAAATAAACTTGATGCCAGGAAGCCCTGAAGTTCAAGGAGAAGAAGAAGACGGGTCGGTCTTGATGTATTTTGAGCCGTTTATGTATATGTAGTATGATTACGACAAAACTTAATGCCAAGGGAGGGATGCGTTTTCAGGGATTCGGGCGTGTGATTATTCGCACTCCTGGGAAAGGTTTTATTTAGGCGTGCGATGGCGTGCGGGTGCGATCGCACACCTCAAATCAGAAGGACTCCCGTCAGGGAAATTGTGTAAATTGATGAGAAAGACACCTAATTCACATAAACAGTTAAAATGTTTAGCAATGTCTCCGTGTACAGAAAATCTTGCACTGCTGCGACCCAGCAATGGCCGCATAGCAAGGCACTTGCGCGTACGGGCTAAAACGAATCGGTCTAAAGGCCTAGTTGTAGTCCAGAGATACTTGTAGAATCAATCAATAAAAATCAACTCATTACATAATCCTATAGCTTACCCTCAATTGTTCAGCAGTTCGATATGGTGCTTCTGGGGCAAAGACACGGAAGATATCAGCAATGCAGCATGCCACCAGCAGTCGGACATCCTTGCTGGCATGCTTGAAGAAGAAGTTACTGATGAGATAGAGAGCTAGGGGCTCATACTGGGTGGCCTCTTCCTCCTGTTCCATGTCTTGGAAGGAACGAGCAAGCACCTGAGTACAATAAAAGCACCATCATGACCATCCAGAGATGTACTATGTAACAGGGGTCTCAAATGTGTTGAAAAATCCACAAGACCGCACAGGGGTTGTAGCTCAACTTTTTTTATGGACCACACTTTTTTGTACGAGACAAGAATCCAAATGAGAAACAACTCAGCTGAATCTCGGGTCTGAGATAGAAAGTTAACTTTGAGCCCTGGAGGCAAACGCATACTATTCCTACCTTGAGTCTTCTAACAAGCTCATCTCTAGGGAGGTCTTGGGTGATATCTTTAGATCCTTGTGGGTACACAATGGGGGACACCACCAGCCTCTGGTGCCCTCTGCTCTTTGACATCTTGACTCATCCAACTGAAATAATAAATGAAGAAAATAATAGCTTTTAGATTTTTCAACTTAGGATATGATTCATAGCAGAGTTGTGCAGAATGACATTGGAGAAGCTCACATATTCTTGCTCACACGTGCGCCGTGGGCAGAGCCTAATGGATCGGTATATCTTGTCTTTGCATTCTGTTGTGTTTTAGGGACATGTTTGATTTCTATGTGTTATGCGCTATATAAGAATGGTTAATTATTATTATTATTATTATTTAATTATTATTGTTCGCACACTTGCTCTGCCACAGCCCAGACAGCCAATTATGCCGTGAATTCAATGGGGTCATGCCAGAATGCCCACGCTCAGTATACATTGAGAGAAGGAAAGGAAGTAACTTAGAAGAAATTGAAAAGATTTATTTATTGAAATATCTATTAAAAGGTTATGAATTTAAACATCCGACAAGGTAGTACATGTAGTATGTAGTTTTGGTTTTAACTGCCAACCCGCCTTTATGTGGGGAATATCCCTTAAAAATGCAGCCCAAGCATGCCAAGTGTGTTATTATTGCCAAGTGTTGTTAATTGTTTATAAATATAAATAATTTGATACAAACCGCTGATATGAAAATCACTGATTAACATCCATATTTCATGAAACAGAACACATTTTTTAGTTTACACCACTGGGCCAGTGATGTAAAACACAAAAATGTAATGTGTCTCTGAAGCAATTAAATCATATTTGTACCTCAATCGATTGGTGTGTTGCGATCTCTAAAAATCTGGTGCCACTACTTTTAATCCAATGCGTTCACAATCATCACTATGCATTAAGTGCATGTTACGTAAATATTCACAGTCAGTTCGCTTGTGTTTGTCAACTCGCCGTCAACACGACAAATGCAGATGGCAGGGTATGGTTTAGTCTTTACCAAACCGTCAACTATCAATTTACACAAAGCACAGTACATGTACTACATAATTAACTACGCGGTTCACAATGCAGGAAAGCCCTCTCTATTGTCCAAAATGTACAAGCTCTGTGAAAAAGCATGATGGTGGCTGGCGGCTTTGCCGCCTAGAAATAATTTTTTTCACGATAAAAAGGCTCAATTTTTATAACCGAAATATAACCTAAAACTAGGAAAAATTCTCTTTTGGCCAATACTTTACAGGTCTATGACTCTTTTTTGGATTTTAATTGTATAATTACTATTATTGGAGGTGTTGATGATAAATGACGGCACCAAGCAAGTTTACAGCGAGTTGACGGCAAGTAGTTGGACCTGTATTTTCAGTGCGTCTGACATGGTCCGACCATGGTCCGACATTTCCCAATTTATTCTAGAGCTTCGGCTCTACGTGTGTGACGTGTAGTTCAAATGGTTGTGGCAATGCGTGGGGTGCATTGTGTAGCCCGGCAACTGTGCACACATGTGCGGTCCGACCTTTTGAACTACACGTCAAACACGTCCGTAGAGCCGAAGCTCCGCCCCACGCAGGTTCGACATTTGAACCTGTGAATTTCGCTCCGGTTCGGGTAAGATTTTGTCAATTTTTCTTCGAAATATTTCCTCAATCTGTTCCGGTTCTGGTAAGATTTTGTCAATTTTTCTTCGAAATATTTCCTCAATCTGTTTGGAGTATTATGGCAGGCTGCATTAGACATTGCGGATTGAGTTCGTACCCTCAGAATTTGTGTCATGATTTTTGAAAGTGGTAAAAATGGGGCAAATCTGGTGACTAGCTGACGAAATTGTACATGTTGGACCAGATTAACAGTCTGACCGTTGCCGCTCGAAACAATCTCGTAACCCTCCGGCCTGGCGGCCGTCGGGAGGAGGGTTACGTTATCGCAACTAGACCAGATTAACTGTTGCCGCTCGAACCGATCTCGTAACCCTCTGGCCTGGCGGCTGTCGGGAGGAGGGTTACGTTATCTCAACTAATTTTTCATTCGATATGAAATAATATAGTATAAGCAGTATCTAATTTACCTCAATGAGATTCCTCCCTTTTTGCACAAATTAGTTAAAAAGTGGTGGCGTCATACGGAAAGTTTTCCAGCATTGTCCAGGCCCCGGCTACTTTTTTCATATCATTATCAATTAAATAAAAATATTATAAATAAAACTTAGGGAGTCGAGGTCCTCAGCCATGTCAGCTGGTAGACTGGAGAGGTAGCTCCTCTCATGGAACGACTGGGTGCGAGTGTCCGACCAGCTAGCTGGCTAGAGGTAGAGGTGGGCACCCACCGGCAGTCGTAGTCGACCAACCCAACCACAAGCAGCGAGCGTTCACGGACAACATCCGCCCGGCCGGCCAAATTCGCCTGCTTCGCTTCGTTCGTCGTCGTCGTCGTGTGGACAATTTTTTTTTTTTTAAAACAAGCCGTCAAAATTAAAAATGCACTTCAACTCAAAACACATATAAATAAGAATATACCTTTGACTGCTCTTGAAAGAATTCTTCACAAGACGTACACTTTACAACTGCAGCCGACAAAAGATGGAGATTTGAGTTGTTTTGCTAGAGCAATACCGAAATTGTAACCCTTTTTCGAAAAAACAATGGCGCCAACAGTGATACTCAGCACTTTTATTATTAACGACAACTCACATTGGCTAGTTGATTCAACATTTTAAAACAGCTTTTTAAACCATTCACCCCCTAAAAAAAAATACTTACCTCCATAAATTACAGCAACGTTAATCTCATAAATATTTGTTTAAGAAATATTTAAACTTGGGTAAAATTTTAGCATATAATGATTATTTTTTTAATTAAAATAACCCACAAACTCATTTTTATTAGCCAATCAAATGCCTCGTTACATCTTACGTCGGCAATTGCATTTATCAACTGAGGGCGCTAGGTTCGTTGGGCGGATGATATGCTGCACCACAATGTAATTCAGTGCAGTATCGTCCGTGAATAAACGGTCGTCTACACGTACGTACACGGACGGCAGTTTTTTTCTCAAGGGGGTACATGTAGGCTGGCCCATCAGGGACCTCCAAAGTTGAACAGGGGGGGGGGGGGGGGTCCAATGATATTTTTTGTTTCAAGATTTAAAGAAATGCGCATATTTTTGGAAAGTTTGACATAGCCTGTGATATGTAGGGATGGGTTGAATCTGCGGGGGTTTTGCGAATCAATTTTTTTTATTATTCATGATTTGTAAACAAACAAAACAATAATTGTATTTATACAAAAGGGGACCACCGCTGGTATGGTTTCACGAATAGGCCTATACATTAAACCATTTACGAATTAATGTTAGTGTTTTGGGTTGGTTTTTTTTGCTGAGTTAAAAGATTTACATGTATTATTTTGTATCGTAACTTCTACGTAACTAAACAATTTGCATTATGTGCACTTAATAAATGTGGAACGTGACGTGTGATTAAGATGGTTGCCGTTTAATTTCAATGTAATACTACCATAGTTGTGAAAAGTAAACCCAAGTTTGATTATAATAATAATAATAATAATAATTAAACCATTCTTATATAGCGCATAATTATCACCGTGAGGTCCCTATGCGCTGTAAAAGGAAATCAACAATTATTGTACAAAGTAAACAGATATGTTTTCCACTGGGTTTTGAATTGTTTTGATGTCTCTGGGTTCGTTGTAAATGAGCTACATCCTTTAGTTGTTTGTAGCATTTTTAATGGTTTCATTAAGGTAACAGCTGGTCTGGCCTAATTTTATAATTAAGTTGTTTTGGGGCTTCAACTGGGGAATATGTCAGTTTTTGTTTTTCTAGTAATGCTTTTCATTTTTCTGTTAAGCGCTTTGAGGAATGCCTATTCATATTGCGATACTGTTTTATTATTATTATTATTGTTATTATTATTATTATTATTATTATTATTATTATTATTATTAAATAATCACTGGTTTGCAGCTATCCTATAAATGCACCATGATCATCTCTTCGTTTATCTCTTCACCGAGTCTTCAGTTGATTTTATGGAATGTGAGGTCATTATCTTTGTTGTCGGTATCGTCAACTGGCGTGACGACATCACTTTCAACCGGGCTTACGTAATCCATTCCATTATATTCAGGAAAGTCGTCCGAGTCGTAGTCAATTTCTTGACACTGTGACCGTGAGAGTTGGCTACTCCTCTCGGGCACGGTATAAATATCGTTCTCGCCAATGGTTGGCATAATTGTGATGAGACTTGATGACCTCACCCTGCCCTCGGAGTATGTGTCCATTAGGTTAATGTCAAGCTCCCATTGCTGAAGCCGACTAGAAGACCTCCTTGGGGTTGCACTTCTTGGAGGAGGTGCAGAAGCCCTCCGTTTTTCGGAATCTCTCTTTTCGAGATCTTTCTGGAAGAAGTCTTCCACTCGATCCTGCTTTTCTCTCAAGTCATCTATCTCCTCGAATATGTGGTAGAACTCCATAAAAGTGTTGGATATCTCCTCGGAGATTCGCTTGGTCTGTCGTTGTACCTTTCTGGAAAGACTTGCGATGGCTTCGGTCTTGGTTTGACCGGAGTGGGAAAGGGGCACCGGACCTCGGCATATACGAGCGAATTGGCGCATTGCCCTTTCGCTTTGACTGATGGTACATTTTGAGAGGGTTTGCATTGTTCGAAGGTCCTGTATGATGCTGAGAGATTGACGACGATCTAGGATTGGTCTCCAGTCTTCACGAATTTCTTGCTCTTTTTGGAACTCGTCTTTCATCAGGTAGCTCTGACTGTAATCCTCGTTCACTTCATCATCATCTTGACAGATGACTGACCATTCGCCAATGGCGGCAAGTTGCCATTGCTCTCGTTGTTCCAGCTCATACTGAATCTCTCCTGGGACAACATCATTTCCCCTTTCTCCTTCGTCTTGGGATACTTCCTCCCTTTGTTTTTCAACGTTCATTCTCGAAGACATCCTTGAGGCCGCAACTGCTTCCTCTATTTGTGCCCAATTGTCGTACTCGTCATCACTGCTTTTGAGATCGGCCAGCTCATTATTATTCTCACCATCACTTTCATCTGTATCTGTATCTAAGTTTAGCTCATCACCACTCAAGACATTACCGGTTATCTCCAGTCCCGAGACAACTAGATTCTCATCATCAGAATCAATGTGTTCCTGTTTATTTTCTTCTCTGGTCCAGACATTGAACATCGAATCTTGACTTTTGATTATGTCATCAGTCTTGATTACCAGGTCAAGATCTTGTTTGGTGCCACGGGAAGTCTTAGGCCGAAGAGAACATATGCTTTCTCTGGATACATCACTGACGAGATGATCTTCATTTGGAGACATCTTGGTTGTCTTCGCCTGCTGATAATCTGAGAGAGCTGGTGCCACTTCCAAGATGGGTTTGTGTTTCTGTAGTGGGAGATCCTTGACAGTTGAAGTTTCAAGAATGCTTGGAAAGATCTGTCCTCGTGTTCCCTCATTCGACAGCACTTCTATCTTGCTTGGATGGGAATCCTGTCCAAAAGTGTCAATTTCCGTGGTAACCAGTCCAAACAGGTTTGGAATCATCGGTTTTGGGGCATTTATTGCCACTTCTGGTGTTTGAATTTTCTGGGCATCACCCAGACAAAACGGGATGGTATCTGGTTTCATTGGTGTAACTGGTGTAGCCACTTCTCCATGTACCCTCATCATGTTGTTGTCTGAAAGGTTTTTGGAGAGAGGGACAACCTTTGACTGTCTACGCTTTCTCCATCTGCGGATATGCATTTTCAACGGTGAGCAAATGCAAGATGAAGGAGCGGCATCTTCGTCATTTTCTTTCCCTCCTTGGGTGTGGCTGGTGATATGGGAAGTTTCATCAGCAGTCTGTGAAATGGGATCAAAGACAGGAGATATAACATGAGCGTAATTTTTGTAGTAGGCAAGTAACAAAATTTGATTAAACAGAAGCAACATAACACAACAACCCTCACCAGCTTTGCATTTCTTTTGATGCAACACCTTTTCCCAGAATGACGTCTGGGCTTGGGACCATCTTCGGTCCATTTCCCATCAAGGGGTCGATCATGTACATGATCCTTGGGGACGGTGACCTGGGTTTTCGACAGCACCTATTAAAGAATTAAATAGAGAAAAGAAAATGGCAAGTTGCAGTTAGTTTAGGGTAAAATAGTCCACAACAACTTCAACGTCAACCCTTTTCTGTTCAAGCTGGAAAAATGACTAAATTATAAAAAAAATATGAAAAAATGCGAGTATACGATGATCAAGTTACAAATTTGTTGTTTGTACAATGAAATTTGTCTGTACGATATTTTCAAAGTTATTGATTTAATGTGGGAAAACACTACTGTTTAATAAAACTTTTGTGAACAACTAAACTTAAAAAAAAACGTATGCAAGAGTTTCTATACCTTCACTTTAGTGTGAGACACACGAGATGAATGCGCTGATGGAACATGTCCTCGTATCCAAGCGGCAATGTGCCTGTGGTTCAATGTCTGCAATTCAATTAAGACAATGCAATCGATCGTTCCAGTAAAAACAAATCACAAAATATAAACGAAATTGTACAAAAATACTACTTTGTGTAATAAGGTCTACTATAAAATGCATTCCACCAGACTCAGAAAACCGAAAACTGAATTTACGATGAAGGGTTACGCATTAAAACCATACAGAAGCAAAAGATTGTGTGTACATTCATATTAATTTCATAATCATAGTAGGGCCTAGCCTACTGTTTGAACCAAAAATATTGTTTGCATGCCACATTGATTTTAACATTAAAAACAATAAATTAAATAAAAACATATCTCACCAATGTTGCATTGTCCATAGTTATCAAGTTTGTTTTCTTCAAACGTAGATGATACTTCATTCAGAAAAATTGGGAAAGTTCGCTCGATCAGAATTCGCTGTAAGAAAGTCGCAAAACGATACTCACTGAACTGAAGCAGAACAAAATCTGTGCAGTTACCTAGCAGCGCTTTGATAAAAACAAAACAGCAATGCGAAGACGCCCGTTATCACGCGCGCTCAGCTTTGTTCTCATTTATTGTGACGCATTAACCACACGCAGGATGTTGAACTTGATGATGTCATGTCATTAGGGCGCCCTCACGTAGAGGTAAAACAGGCGGCCGTCCAATGGCCAAACCTGTACGCCGCGCGTGCAAATCTGTGCGTTTTGACTGTTTCGTCATCGCTTTACCTCTAAGGTGGCGGCTACAGGTGTCATACAGGGCGTCCATTGCCATAAAACGATAGAAAACAGCCTCGCTACTATGACAGCGCGCCCGTACCTCTTTCGACTGGTTGGCAGATTTTGGAATGCAGAGCATCACAAAACAGTAGTTTCCTGGGGATGTCACGGGATTGGGACTTGAGTCAAGTCTAGGTTGGCAGGGAAACTTTGGGTATCTTTCCACCTGGCCAGCACACCAAATTGTTATTAACAATGAACTAAGGCAAACCGACAATAGTCTCGACCTATAGGAAATTTCCTTATTGAAGTAGTGTACGGCTTTTGAATTCTGGGGACTAAGTTTTGCATAATCTTTACAACTTAAAAGGAAAAAGGTATATTATGTTTGGTCATTGTCAAAGACCAGTGTTCTAACTAGGTGTATCCCATCATAAGCATAAAATAACAAGCCTGTTAAAACTTGGGCTCAATTGGTCATCGAAGTTACGAGCAAAAAGAAAAAACACCCTTGTTAGACAAATTTGTGTGCTTTCAGATAGGAATAAAAGACTTCTAGCTATAGAAATCTTTTCTTATTTTACTGAGAAGCTACCACTTCCTCAAAAATACGTTACTTCAGAGGGAGTCGTTTCCCACAATGTTTTATACTAACAACAGCTCTCCAATGCTCCTTAACAAGTAAGTTTTTAAGTTAATAGCTGTATTTGTTTTGAGTAATTACCAAACGTGTATCTTCCCTTAAAACCATTCATTGTCACAATGCCCATTTTTTATTGCAACGACTTGTATGTAGGGTAGGGCTAACAATTAATTGAACTTACTTGAACTTTGAACTTACTTGAATCCACCGACGCCATCACACAACTGGGGAGGAGACGGTGGTTCTGGTTACTGGGGCAGACAGCTTAGATAAGCTTATGTAGAGCCCCCGACGTTCTTTAGGAATTTATCCACATGTCCCTTGAAAATGTTCACACTTGAAGCTTCAATTGCTTTTCGAGGGAGAATGTTCCAGTAGTTGACCACTCTCTGGGTAAACCAGAACTTCCTGAGGTTGAGGTTGGATCTTGATTTGTACAGTTTAAGTTGGTGACCCCTGTGCTGCACGGTTGACAAATCAAAGAAATGTTCAGGGTTCAAGCCCTCAAGGCCCCTAAGAATCTTAAAGGTCTCGATAAGATCTCCTCGCAGCCTCCTGCACTCCAGGGTGGTCAATTTCACTTCCCTGAATCTGTGAACGTAGTCTAGGTGAGATAGACCTCCAATCATTCGCAATGCTCTCTTTTGCACTCTTTCTATTAGGTCAATAGCCCTTTGAAGATGAGGCCTCCACGCCTGAACACAGTAATCTAGGTGTGGTCTAACCAGTTCTTTGTACAGTCTGATGATTGTTGTTTTGTCTTTGTTCGTTATGGTTCTGTTGATTAGCCCCAGGGCTCTGAATGCGCTTTTGACTGCCTTCGCACAGTGGGTACTTGCATTTAGTGACTGATGGATGATTACCCCAAGATCTTTCTTCACTTACTGTCTGAATTATACTGTCACCAATGGAGTAGTTGTGCTTGATGTTACTATGCCCGAAGTGGAGGCACTTGCATTTGTCAATATTAAATAACATTTGCCAGTCATCAGACCACCGGTAAAGGCGATCGAGGTCGTCCTGAAGAGCGCGAGCATCTGCTGGGGTTTTCACTTTTCTGAAGACCTTGGTGTCGTCAGCGAACTTCAGGACCGAACTCAAGATATCCTCGTCAATGTCGTTGATGTAGATGATGAACAACAGCGGGCCAAGAACAGAACCTTGGGGGACACCGCTTTTAACTCCTGACCACTCCGATTGGGCCCCGTTCACCACCACCCTCTGTTGTCTGTCAGACAGCCATGCCTTAATCCAAGCAGCAGTTGAATCACCTATCCCATGTGATCGTAGTTTCGTCAGTAACCTCTGGTGTGGAACTCGGTCGAAGGCTTTACTGAAATCGAGGTACACTGCATCAACAGGGTTGCCATCATCAACGGTCTTTGTTACAAGCTCCAGATAAGTTAGTAAATTGGTCAGGCAGGAACGACCTCTTAAAAACCCGTGCTGTGAATCACTGATCAATCTGTGTGCTATAAGGTGTTCCATGATGGCATCTCGGAGGATGGTTTCAAACACCTTACTGACCTGTGAGGTTAGGCTGATCGGCCTGTAGTTTGCTGCTACACTACGTTTGCCCTTCTTGAAGATGGGGGTGACGTTTGCTCTCCTCCAGTCTAGTGGAACCACTCCTTCTGCCATGGAATTCTGGAAAATTTGGCTGAGGGGTTCAGCTATCGCGCCCGATACTTCCCTTAAAACCACAGAATAAATATCATCTACTCCGGGTGCCTTGCCAGGCTTCAACTTCATTAGCACTTTGAGAACGTTCTCCGCTGTCACCTCTACATCTCTGAGCATGTCGTCGTTCGGTCCGCCAAACATCCTCTTGGGATGTGGTATGTTATGTAATTGCTCAAGTGTGAACACAGATGAAAAATAGTCATTTAACACCATAGCTGTTCTCACGTCGTCTGTAATGACTTCACCATTTTCTTCCGTCAGAGGACCCACATGGTCCCTTGTTTTCATGTTGCTCCTCACATATGCATAGAAGGATTTAGGGTTCTGCTTGATTTTCTTTGTCAATCTTGACTCGTACTTTCTTTTGTCATTGGTTGAATCCGCCGGTTCAGGAAAATCTGTAGTGAAAGATTCAGCAACCTTTAAACTGTTTGCAGTGGTCCCTAACGTGAACACGGTCACTGACAGCAAACGCCTTTTTGTGACCGTTGACCACTGCCATAGCGCCCTCACACCGAGCTTAGTGTCAGGTACTGAACAAGTCTGGTGGCAGGTTCGCTCGTCCCCTGCATGCGCCTTACTTTAACCAAAGGCGATGGGATGGGCAAACGTATCATGCACGCTCATTGGTTTAATAATGCGCAGTCCCATCATGCATCACACCCACACTGCACCATATTTAAATGCACTGCACACATGACGTACTTCCTGAACATGAATCTGTGCAAGCGATTAGCCCATCCCAGCTGTCCTGGATAGACTGGCTGCTGGGACCGAGCGAAAGTGGCAGGTTGTTTCCCTTCCAACCTCATGTTTGGATTACCAAGGGAGAAATACGTCTTAAGACTATAGAATAATGTAAAACTATATTTCAAGCTTTCAATTGCTAGCTTTAGGAAATGTTAATCGTCAATTAACATGAATGATGTAATACTATATATATTTTAAGAGAACAAAATAAATTGAAATTAATCAGTGGAAGTTTGTTCTTTCTGTAGGCAGAGGTGAGAGACAAAAGACCGTAAAAAACCACATAGGTTTACTTGTTGAAGTATACAATGCTTAACCATGACAACCGAAGCCATGTATTGTGATTATATAATGGCCCACCGCATAGACTAGTACGTGTAGGCCAAACCATTTGATGTGAGAACCAGGAAAAGATATGTATACATGTAGTGAATAAGTTTCAGCAATCTTTAAAGTTGTTGCTTACGGTCCCTACGTGAACACGGTCCCTCACAGCAATAGCGTGACGTCACATGAATAGTTTAATGTCCGGTTATTTCCCTTACAACCACAAATTGGATATGGTTCATTCCAGGGGGGAAAAACTGTACTAAAGAATGTAAAAACTATATTTAAAGCTCTGAGTATTTCTTTAAATGTTACTTTCCTTTTTAATAAGATGTTCATAATTAAGCACTTGAGTTAACACATAATTTATCAATCCAATTACATTTCTTCTTCTTTTTATATGCGAATTTTTCATAGCGCAAAAGTGAAGTTTATAGTTTGAATTCGTAGACTCAGTGGGCAAATGTTTTATCAACCAACATTTTATATCGGATAAAACAAAAAAGTTATGTCACAAGAGTTAAGTTCTTTATTAAAAAAGACCCTAGACTGCCAACGTGCCTTTCATGAAGGCTCCACTGGCAATGGTTAACAAAGATGGGCAGTATCGACTGGTTGAAAGGGACATTATGTGGTATCTTTCTACAACTGGCAAGCACTATTGTTATTAACAATGAACTAAAGCGTAGTGGACAGACAATCTAACACAAAGGTTAACTTGTTGGAATACAGGACGTGCGGTTTTGAAACAAAGGTGATTTAGTTTTGCTTAACCATGACAACCGAAGCCATGTATTGTGATTATATAATGGCCCACCGCACAGACTAGTAGGTGTAGGCCTAACCATTTGATGTGAGAACCAGGAAGAGATATGTATACATGTAGTGAATAAGTTTCAGCAATCTTTAAAGTTGTTGCTTACGGTCCCTACGTGAACACGGTCCCTCAAAGCAATAGCGTGACGTCACATGAATAGTTTAATGTCCGGTTATTTCCCTTACAGCCACAAATTAGATATGGTTCATTGCACGGGGGAAAAACTATACTAAAGAATGTAAAACTACATTTAAAGCTCTGAGATTTTCTTTAAATTTTACTTTCCTTTTTAATGAGGTGTTCGTAAGTAAGCACTTGAGTTAACACATAATTTATCAATCCAATTTAATTTCTTCTCTATTTTATATGCGAATTTTTCATAGCGCAAAAGTGAAGTTTATAGTTTGAATTCGTAGACTCAGTGGGCAAATGTTTTATCAACCAACGTTTTATATCGGATAAAACAAAAAAGTTATGTCACAAGAGTTAAGTTCTTTATTAAAAGACCCTAGACTGCCAACGTGCCTTTCATGAAGGCTCCACTGGCAATGGTTAACATAGATGGGCAGTATTGACTGGTTGAAAGGGACATTTTGTGGTATCTTTCTACAACTGGCAAGCACTATTGTTATTAACAATGAACCAAAAAGTAGTGGACAGACAATCTAACACAAAGGTTAACTTGTTGGAGTACAGGACGTGCGGTTTTGAAACAAAGGTGGTTAGTTTTGCTTAACCATGACAACCGAAGCCATGTATTGTGATTATATAATGGCCCACCGCATAGCCTAGTAGGTGTAGGCCAAACCATTTGATGTGAGAACCAGGAAAAGATATGTATACATGTAGTGAATAAGTTTCAGCAATCTTTAAAGTTGTTGCTTACGGTCCCTACGTGAACACGGTCCCTCACAGCAATAGCGTGACGTCACATGAATAGTTTAATGTCCGGTTATTTCCCTTACAGCCACAAATTAGATATGGTTCATTGCACGGGGGAAAAACTATACTAAAGAATGTAAAACTACATTGAAAGCTCTGAGATTGTCTTTAAATGTTACTTTCCTTTTTAATGAGGTGTTCGTAAGTAAGCAGACGAGTTAACACATAATTTATCAATCCAATTTAATGTCTTCTCTATTTTATATGCGAATGTTATATAGCGCAAAAGTGAAGTTTATAGTTTGAATTCGTAGACTCAGTGGGCAAAAGTTTTATCAACCAACATTTTATATCGGATAAAACAAAAAAGTTATGTCACAAGAGTTAAGTTCTTTATTAAAAGACCCTAGACTGCCAACGTGCCTTTCATGAAGGCTCCACTGGCAATGGTTAACATAGATGAGCAGTAGCGACTGGTTGAAAGGGACATTTTGTAGTATCTTTCTACAACTGGCAAGCACTATTGTTATTAACAATGAACCAAAGCGTAGTGGACGGACAATCTAACACAAAGGTTAACTTGTTGGAGTACAGGACGTGCGGTTTTGAAACAAAGGTGATTTAGTTTTGCTTAACCATGACGACCGAAGCCATGTATTGTGATTATATAATGGCCCACCGCATAGACTAGTAGGTGTAGGCCTAACCATTTGATGTGAGAACCAGGAAAAGATATGTATACATGTAGTGAATAAGTTTCAGCAATCTTTAAAGTTGTTGCTTACGGTCCCTACGTGAACACGGTCCCTCACAGCAATAGCGTGACGTCACATGAATAGTTCAATGTCCGGTTATTTCCCTTACAACCACAAATTGGATATGGTTCATTCCAGGGGGGAAAAACTGTACTAAAGAATGTAAAAACTATATTTAAAGCTCTGAGTATTTCTTTAAATGTTACTTTCCTTTTTAATAAGATGTTCATAAGTAAGCACTTGAGTTAACACATAATTTATCAAGCCAATTTAATTTCTTCTTCTTTTTATATGCGAATTTTTCATAGCGCAAAAGTGAAGTTTATAGTTTGAATTCGTAGACTCAGTAGGCAAAAGTTTTATCAACCAACATTTTATATCGGATAAAACAAAAAAGTTATGTCACAGAAGTTAAATTCTTTATTAAAAGACCCTAGACTGCCAACGTGCCTTTTATGAAGGCTCCACTGGCAATGGTTAACATAGATGGGCAGTATCGACTGGTTGAAAGGGACATTTTGTGGTATCTTTCTACAACTGGCAAGCACTATTGTTATTAACAATGAACTAAAGCGTAGTGGACAGACCATCTAACACAAAGGTTTACTTGTTGAAGGATAGGACGCGGTTTTTGAACAATGGTGATTAAGTTTTGCTTAACCATGACAACCGAAGCCATGTATTGTGATTATAGAATGGCCCACCGCATAGACTAGTAGGTGTAGGTCTAACCTTTTGATGTGAGAATCAGGAAAAGAAATGTATACATGTAGTGAATATGTTTCAGCAATCTTTAAAGTTGTTGCTTACGGTCCCTACGTGAACACGGTCCCTCACAGCAATAGCGTGACGTCACATGAATAGTTCAATGTCCGGTTATTTCCCTTACAACCACAAATTGGATATGGTTCATTGCACGGGGGAAAAATACTGTACTAAATAATGTAAAAACTATATTGAAAGCTCTGAGATTTTCTTTAAATGTTACTTTCCTTTTTAATGAGGTGTTCGTAAGTAAACACTTGAGTTAACACATAATTTATCAAGCCAATTTAATTTCTTCTTCTTTTTATATGCGAATTTTTCATAGCGCAAAAGTGAAGTTTATAGTTTGAATTCGTAGACTCAGTAGGCAAAAGTTTTATCAACCAACATTTTATATCGGATAAAACAAAAAAGTTATGTCACAGAAGTTAAATTCTTTATTAAAAGACCCTAGACTGCCAACGTGCCTTTCATGAAGGCTCCACTGGCAATGGTTAACATAGATGGGCAGTATCGACTGGTTGAAAGGGACATTTTGTAGTATCTTTCTACAACTGGCAAGCACTATTGTTATTAACAATGAACCAAAGCGTAGTGGACAGACAATCTAATACAAAAGTTAACTTGTTGGAGTAAAGGACGTGCGGTTTTGGAACAAAGGTGATTTAGTTTTGCTTAACCATGACAACCGAAGCCATGTATTGTGATTATATAATGGGCCACCGCATAGACTAGTACGTGTAGGCCCAACCATTTGATGTGAGAACCAGGAAAAGATATGTATACATGTCGTGAATAAGTTTCAGCAATCTTTAAAGTTGTTGCTTACGGTCCCTACGTGAACACGGTCCCTCACAGCAATAGCGTGACGTCACATGAATAGTTTAATGTCCGGTTATTTCCCTTACAGCCACAAATTAGATATGGTTCATTGCACGGGGGAAAAACTATACTAAAGAATGTAAAACTACATTGAAAGCTCTGAGATTGTCTTTAAATGTTACTTTCCTTTTTAATGAGGTGTTCGTAAGTAAGCAGACGAGTTAACACATAATTTATCAATCCAATTTAATGTCTTCTCTATTTTATATGCGAATGTTATATAGCGCAAAAGTGAAGTTTATAGTTTGAATTCGTAGACTCAGTGGGCAAAAGTTTTATCAACCAACATTTTATATCGGATAAAACAAAAAAGTTATGTCACAAGAGTTAAGTTCTTTATTAAAAGACCCTAGACTGCCAACGTGCCTTTCACGAAGGCTCCACTGGCAATGGTTAACATAGATGGGCAGTATTGACTGGTTGAAAGGGACATTTTGTAGTATCTTTCTACAACTGGCAAGCACTATTGTTATTAACAATGAACCAAAGCGTAGTGGACAGACAATCTAACACAAAGGTTAACTTGTTGGAGTACAGGACGTGCGGTTTTGAAACAAAGGTGATTTAGTTTTGCTTAACCATGACAACCGAAGCCATGTATTGTGATTATATAATGGCCGAACGCATAGGTTAGTAGGTGTAGGCCTAACCATTTGATGTGAGAACCAGGAAAAGATATGTATACATGTAGTGAAAAAGTTTCAGCAATCTTTAAAGTTGTTGCTTACGGTCCCTACGTGAACACGGCCCCTCACAGCAATAGCGTGACGTCACATGAATAGTTTAATGTCCGGTTATTTCCCTTACAACCACAAATTGGATATGGTTCATTCCAGGGGGGAAAAACTGTACTAAAGAATGTAAAAACTATATTTAAAGCTCTGAGTATTTCTTTAAATGTTACTTTCCTTTTTAATAAGATGTTCATAAGTAAGCACTTGAGTTAACACATAATTTATCAAGCCAATTTAATTTCTTCTTCTTTTTATATGCGAATTTTTCATAGCGCAAAAGTGAAGTTTATAGTTTGAATTCGTAGACTCAGTAGGCAAAAGTTTTATCAACCAACATTTTTATATCGGATAAAACAAAAAAGTTATGTCACAAGAGTTAAGTTCTTTATTAAAAGACCCTAGACTGCCAACGTGCCTTACATGAAGGCTCCACTGGCAATGGTTAACATAGATGGGCAGTATCGACTGGTTGAAAGGGACATTTTGTGGTATCTTTCTACAACTGGCAAGCACTATTGTTATTAACAATGAACTAAAGCGTAGTGGACAGACCATCTAACACAAAGGTTTACTTGTTGAAGGATAGGACGCGGTTTTTGAACAATGGTGATTAAGTTTTGCTTAACCATGACAACCGAAGCCATGTATTGTAAATATATAATGGCCCACCGCATAGACTAGTAGGTGTAGGTCTAACCTTTTGATGTGAGAATCAGGAAAAGAAATGTATATATGTAGTGAATATGTTTCAGCAATCTTTAAAGTTGTTGCTTACGGTCCCTACGTGAACACGGTCCCTCACAGCAATAGCGTGACGTCACATGAATAGTTTAATGTCCGGTTATTTCCCTTACAACCACAAATTGGATATGGTTCATTCCAGGGGGGAAAATACTATACTAAATAATGTAAAAACTATATTGAAAGCTCTGAGATTTTCTTTAAATGTTACTTTCCTTTTTAATACGATGTTCATAAGTAAGCACTTTAGTTAACACATAATATTTATCAAGCCAATTTAATTTCTTCTGCTTTTTATATGCGAATTTTTCATAGCGCAAAAGTGAAGTTTATAGTTTGAATTCGTAGACTCAGTAGGCAAAAGTTTTATCAACCAACATTTTATATCGGATAAAACAAAAAAGTTATGTCACAGAAGTTAAATTCTTTATTAAAAGACCCTAGACTGCCAACGTGCCTTTTATGAAGGCTCCACTGGCAATTGTTAACATAGATGGGCAGTATCGACTGGTTGAAAGGGACATTTTGTAGTATCTTTCTACAACTGGCAAGCACTATTGTTATTAACAATGAACCAAAGCGTAGTGGACAGACAATCTAACACAAAAGTTAACTTGTTGGAGTAAAGGACGTGCGGTTTTGGAACAAAGGTGATTTAGTTTTGCTTAACCATGACAACCGAAGCCATGTATTGTGATTATATAATGGGCCACCGCATAGACTAGTACGTGTAGGCCTAACCATTTGATGTGAGAACCAGGAAAAGATATGTATACATGTCGTGAATAAGTTTCAGCAATCTTTAAAGTTGTTGCTTACGGTCCCTACGTGAACACGGTCCCTCACAGCAATAGCGTGACGTCACATGAATAGTTTAATGTCCGGTTGATTCCATACAGCCACAAATTAGATATGGTTCATTGCACGGGGGAAAAAACTATACTAAAGAAAGTAAAACTACATTTAAAGCTCTGAGATTTTCTTTAAATGTTACTTTCCTTTTTAATGAGGTGTTCGTAAGTAAGCACTTGAGTTAACACATAATTTATCAATCCAATTTAATTTCTTCTCTATTTTATATGCGAATTTTTCATAGCGCAAAAGTGAATTTATAGTTTGAATTCATAGACTCAGTAGGCAAAAGTTTTATCAACCAACATTTTATATCGGATAAAACAAAAAAGTTATGTCACAAGAGTTAAGTTCTTTATTAAAAGACCCTAGACTGCCAACGTGCCTTACATGAAGGCTCCACTGGCAATGGTTACCATAGATGGGCAGTATCGACTAGTTGAAAGGGACATTTTGTGGTATCTTTCTACAACTGGCAAGCACTATTGTTATTAACAATGAACTAAAGCGTAGTGGACAGACAATCTAACACAAAGGTTTACTTGTTGGAGTAAAGGACGTGCGGTTTTGGAACAAAGGTGATTTAGTTTTGCTTAACCATGACAACCGAAGCCATGTATTGTGATTATATAATGGGCCACCGCATAGACTAGTACGTGTAGGCCTAACCATTTGATGTGAGAATCAGGAAAAGATATGTATACATGTAGTGAATAAGTTTCAGCAATCTTTAAAGTTGTTGCTTACGGTCCCTACGTGAACACGGTCCCTCACAGCAATAGCGTGACGTCACATGAATAGTTTAATGTCCGGTTGATTCCATACAGCCACAAATTAGATATGGTTCATTGCACGGGGGAAAAAAATATACTAAAGAAAGTAAAACTACATTTAAAGCTCTGAGATTTTCTTTAAATGTTACTTTCCTTTTTAATGAGGTGTTCGTAAGTAAGCACTTGAGTTAACACATAATTTATCAATCCAATTTAATTTCTTCTCTATTTTATATGCGAATTTTTCATAGCGCAAAAGTGAATTTTATAGTTTGAATTCATAGACTCAGTAGGCAAAAGTTTTATCAACCAACATTTTATATCGGATAAAACAAAAAAGTTATGTCACAAGAGTTAAGTTCTTTATTAAAAGACCCTAGACTGCCAACGTGCCTTTTATGAAGGCTCCACTGGCAATGGTTAACATAGATGGGCAGTATCGACTGGTTGAAAGGGACATTTTGTGGTATCTTTCTACAACTGGCAAGCACTATTGTTATTAACAATGAACTAAAGCGTAGTGGACAGACAATCTAACACAAAGGTTTACTTGTTGGAGTAAAGGACGTGCGGTTTTGGAACAAAGGTGATTTAGTTTTGCTTAACCATGACAACCGAAGCCATGTATTGTGATTATATAATGGGCCACCGCATAGACTAGT